>NW_027503470.1:0-38742 GCF_021521415.1 Bidens hawaiensis
ATCTTGGTCTCTATGACGTTCTTTCAATTGGTATCAGAGCAGAAGCTGCTCTCAATGCATCAATAAGGTAAATCTGAGTTTTCGTGTTTTTTCGTGTTCTTCGGGTTTTGGTCAGATCTGGAGTAATTTAGTGTGTTATTGGTGGATTTGTTGGTGAATTCGTGTTTATTGATGGAAGAGGGAACTTCCTGTGTAATTTGGTGTTAAGTTATGGTGTATTGAGTGATTCACCATGGAAGAGCATGTTAACTTTTGATTCGGTTTATAATGATTTAGTGATTGTTAAGTTAATTGGATGATGGATTTGTGTTTAGAATTGAAATCCTCATGTTTCTGTGGATTTTGGTGGTTAGTTATGGTGAATTGAAGGTTTCACCATGGAAGAGCATGATATGGGTTAAGTTAATTGATGTTGAATTAATGGTTGTTAAGTTTAATGGTTGATATATTCGGAATCGTGGTGAAAATCCGAGTGTTCGGGTAGATTTTCATGGTTATTTATGGTGTTTTGATGATTTCACCATGGATGAAGTTCAAAAAATCCAGATTCCGGCCAGATCTAGTTTTTCCGGCAATGTAACAGTATTTTCCGGCGAATCACGTTTTTCCGGCGAGCTGTTCAGATCCAACCAACTGATTCGTTAGTTACTGTAGCTAATTCGTTAAGAACGCTTAACGAATCTACTGTAGCAATTCGTTATGAAATTTTTTAACGAATTAAGGCAATTCGTTAAGTTAATTCGTTAAGGCATATTTAACGAATTAAGAGTTGATTCGCTAAGGTAAACATAGCGAACTAAGGTAATTCGTGAAGCTGATTCGTTAAGTTAAAAGTGACGAATTAATGCAATTCGTTAAGGTACTTCGTTAAGTTATTTCGTGAAGATGATTCGTTAAGGTATTGATAACGAATTAAGGTGATTCGTTAACTGTTATAACGAAGTGAAATCTTAACGAATGGGAGGCCATTCGTGTAACTGTTATAATGAATGGGATGATTATTTATAACGAATTGAGTTGATTCGTTAAGTGTATAACGAATCAGTGAATGGTTGACGAATGGTGGATAATTTATAACGAACTGAGTTAACGAATGGAGATGACGAACTAAGTTAACGAATGGGAGAATTATTTATAACGAATTAGATAGGCAATTCGAATGTGGACTCTCTATCGTTGTTCAACCTTGACCATACGGAGGACGTTCTCTTGCCTTGGCGGGCCCTGTTAATGTCGTTTCTGGCATCATTCTTTGCCAATTCTTTTCCCAAACTATTTTCCATTCGCGCGTACCTTTTGGCCGCGGTCATGACATCGTCCCATCGCTGCGGCATGTCATCTCTGCCCATAAGGTTACGTATAAGATCGTCACACTTTACGTTTTGGCGAAAGGCTGCCCGCAGAAGTTCTTCACTTACGCCGCCGATGTTCAGGCCTTCTTCGTTGAATCTAGTGATGAAATCTTCTAGATGTTCGTTGTCTTTTCTCACGACATTCAAAATGTCTGCTGGGTCACTAATGTGTCGCCGTTGCTGGCTGAACTGCTGAATAAACTTTTTTGTTAGATCTTCCCAGCTTGTAATTTGACCATCTGGCAGCCTTTTAAACCATGCTCTAACGGCTCCCACTAGGGTTAGTGTAAAGATGTGGCACCATAACGGCATGGTCCACCCTGATACTAGTCCCGCAGCCGTGAAGGTTTGCAGGTGATCGTCTGGATCTGAGATACCATCATATTGGCCCACTGTTGGCGGGATTTTGGGATTTTCTGGTAGCTCTGCTTCTGCTATCTTTACTATAAACTTTTATTTTCCCGCCGATGTTGTTGGCCGGTATGGTTTGGAAAAATCAACTGCCGCTTCTGGATGATATTTTACCAATTTTTTGACGTCTGGTCCTTTCCAGATTTCTTCATAGTCAGGGTCGTCTAGGCGTGAGTCTGCCTTTAGATTTGACCGATGTGACTTGTCTCCTGCTTTGCTATTTTGCTTAGCAGGAGGTGTTTTGGTGAATGGTGTTTTAGTACGAGCTGGCGTTGAGTTTTCCTCTGACTCGTCCTCCTCGTTGCTACTAGAAGCCGTATCAAACAGCGATCTAGGTTTTACAACGGATGCCATCTTTTCTTGTAATTTGTCTTTTAGCTTTTGTTGTTCTTCCTCGAGCCATGCCATGATGTCTGGCGACATGGCTGCTTTGGAACGTGTCTTCGTTTTTTGTTTATCCGTGACAGTAGGGTGAATGGTGGAGGTGTTTAGAAGACCTCCGCCTGTTTCCTCTATGATCTGAGTCAAGAACGGAGTAAGTTACTATTCTAGCTATATGCACGGATGGCGCCAATGAAGAAACACGAATCTACCCCTCAAGGTCTAACACGTTAGTCCGAGGGTAATGGTTAAGTATTCCACACGATGGGTTATAAAACCTTCTTGGCGCAGACAAGTATAACCTGCAAAACAGAACACCGTGAGCTCGTTACGAGGAATGGGGGGGGATTCTCTCGTAACCACCCTCCGGCGTGAGAATCAGTACTTGGTAGTACGAAGTATAATTTGATAGTAATAGTAGGAGAAAGTATATCCTTTACCATTTGGATGTTTACTGGTATTTATAGCCGGAGGAGAGAGTGTGTGACCAACCACCTTGTCAGGTTTTCCACCAATAATATTCTCCATTCGTGCGGTCGTGGTGGTTGGTGGAAGTTGGTGGGCATCATGGTCTTTTGACAAGGACGTGATTGTACTGTTTGTACTGTCCTTTATGTGTTGTCCAATCCCCATTGGTTTGGTGTTTATCCCTATGCGGGTTACCATCTTTTTGCCCCATGCTGGTGGGACCCTCGTATTACCATTCCCGAGGTGTTAGGAAAAGTTATATTGGACTCTACTCTTCTCGCCATGTACTACGCTCTGCGTTAGTGGCTTCCTGGCGCTTAGTGTTCCGCCCAGCGTATGCAATTGGTGTCATACTTTGTCAAATGGTGGTCATACCCTACCTCTACACATCCCATCTTACTTTAAAGTTTTAACTCCTACTTTAAGACATCATCATCGTATTCAGTAAATCTCATTAATAGCAAATGTATTGTAAGGTCTGGGGAGGGTAAGATGTAGATAGTCGTACATTTACCGTATAAGGATAAAGATGTTGCTTCAAATGAGACCCCTGGCTCGATAGTATATTGCATAAAGCTTTGGACATAATGCACAAAGCACTCGACCATCGGGAAAACATAATTTATGTAATTAAAGGAAATGAATCTAAGGAATTTTTGGTTTTATAGTCTTAACAATATTATATTTAAGAGTTTGGAGTCTCCATTACACATTTTAAAGGTGTTTGCACACTATTTAATCAAGTCTTCTTTCTTTAAATGCGATCTGTTTTCAGCCGTTACATGCGAGAAGACAATCAAGTTGCATGTGTTGCAAACGGTGTGAAATTGATGGTTGGTGATGGGTCGTCAGGAAAACGATGAGGCTTGGATTTTAATAATCCAAATTTTTAGCAATTGGTCGGCCATCGAGGTTTTTCATCTAGGATTTTTCTTACAAAGTCTAACTAACCCAGTTAGTTTTTATGATGTAGATGTTAGTGGGGCCCACCACGCCAAGATAAAACAGATAATGAGGCCCACCACCACCACCACCAGCCGGCTATCACCACCTTTACTACATTTCTTTTCGATTAGCTCAAAGTTTGGATTATTAAATCCAATATCCATATTAGCACTATCATCCACGTATATTTATTTAACACATACGCCCCCTCACTTACTCAGTAGTTCGATATCTCACCCCTAATCTGAATATATGCAATTTCTCAGCCCCAATCTCAACCTTTTCAGACAGCGACACTTCAATATGTGGTTTGATTTTTGGATCTCACCATCGATTGAACCAGAAAACCTCACTCTCTTTGAAAACGACCCGGTTACAGGCATTGCTGTTAGGAAGGCGGTCCAGTTTGAGAATTATTGTATATTATATACAAATTTACATTATTGTATATTCTTTTATTTAATACACACACGCGCGCGCACACACACACACACATATATAGGGGAAGGTTAACGTACAAATAAAATTAACGTGCTAAACGTGATAATCAAGTAGAGTAATTATATATACAAGTAGAGTAATTATGTAATTACATCATAGAGTAATTATCATAGAGTAATTACATAATTACTCTACTTGTATTTATAATTACTCTACTTGATTCTCATGTTTAGCACGTTAATTTCATTTGTATTTGATCCAACCCCTATATATATATATATATATATATATATATATATATATATTATATTAATAATTTAGTTAGGGTGCTAGCGAGGGTATTTTTGTAATTGTATAATAATTTAACTGAACCTGACTTACCAAATAAACATACACGTTGGTAGTCAATTTGAATATAATAATATTAAAACCCGATTAACTATACCAATTAATCCAAAAATCAATAAACTAACCAAGAGAGCACCCGTACTCGTATAAAGACCTGTTACGGCTTGTTCTTGAGTTTTTTAATCAAGGAAAGAATAGGGAAGGATAAGAAAGGGAAGGCAAGGGAAGGAATTTTTTTTTAATTAGGTGTGTTCTTGAGTTGGAAGGAAATTAGAGGAAATGAAAGAATAACTATGTTATCCTTAGTAATTATCCCATTTTTAGGAGAATAACTTATTGGAAAAATACAATCAATTTAATCCCTCCTAACTCCTCATACTCATTTCCTTTCCATCCTAAAAAAAAACTCAAGAACACCTATTTTTTAACTATTCTTAATTTTCCTTTCCTTTCCCTCCTTTAAAAAAACTCAAAAACAGGGCGTTACCATAAAGAATATAAAGCAATGATAAATGAATATATGAGTTATGTATTCTTTTCTTTTTTACTATTTTTCTGTATTTTCACATATCAATATGACAACATACGAATAGATCAATCAAATTATCACTCCCCTCGTGTTTGTATTTGTGAAATCTTCTTTCAATAGAGCATGACAACTAAAATCCAATTTAAAAGTTAGTGACATTCTCGTTGACGCGATTATTTTTGCTACCTAATAGACTATTTAAAAAAAATAAAAAGTTCCTCTTTTTGGTCAGCATAATAACACCAAAGATAGTCTTCTTGATTCTATTGTTTTGATTTGTTCTTTTGGTTGGCTTCTCGTAATTTTTGAATTGAGTAGTGTCTCTCATAAATATGTTACTTAGCATATAATTTTGTGGCATCCCCTGTTATGGATTTTCTAACCGGTTCTGGCGTTTTAATTCAAGTATCCCGTTTATTAAAAAAAGACACAAAAATAATTACTAAAGGGGATGGATTGGAAAATTTCGTATAATTTACTTTTACATTGTGAGCATATTTCAAGAGTTAAATCATCAATCTCGAATCGGGACTTAAAAAGTTGGAAAACACAAAACAATAATAAGTTTAGGCCGATGGGAAACCAACAATGTGAATGTCCTGCCTTTGTGAGACATGAGAATATAAATAGATACTTATGTCTTATTTGTCTATATACTTTATTCATATATATATGATAAACAATGGGATAATACCAAAAAAAAACCAACCAACTTTATATTTTTGCTTACAAAAGTCTCTTGACTTAAATTTTGCATATAAAAGTCCCTTAACTTGTTAAATTTAAACATAAATGTGAAATTTTAGAAAAATAAAACCTGTAACCTGTTGCACCGATTATTTTGCCTTTTTTATTTATTAAAAAAACCCTTTTATATTAAACCCTAGAAAAAAAAGTTGAAACGGCATTCACAATATACATGATACTGATGAACGATTGAACAGATCTTCCCCCACCAGAACGACGATTGAACTAATCAATAAATATATTGGAATAAAATCATCGATGTTTCATATTATTGTTTGATATATGTTTCATTCTTATGTTTTTTGTGAGGTGTGATGTCATGTAGTTACAATTAGTTGATTTAATCCACATATCAAATTTAGATTTAGAGTAAAATCATCGCTGTTTGTGAGCCTTATATTTTCTTTATAAACAATTCATATCAAGTAAAATCATCGATGTATTATAGCAGTTCATATCAAGTTTTTTTCTTTATAAACAATATCATCCACATGTTATGTTTATAAGCCTTAAATTTATTAATTATTCATTGCATTCCATCAAAGTAATTCTTTATTCTTTTAGATCTTAGATTGCTTAGATTGCCTTTTATATCTTTAACTTGGTTGTTTTTTTTAAACAATGGATGTACATGTTTTTATAGAATGGAGTCATACTCGAATGATGAAGAAGATGCTTTTAGTGACACTACTTATGAAGCAAGTACCGAAGATGAGGAATTGTCAGATTCGTTGTCAATGGACCTTGAAGATGAGGATCTTGTTACTACTTTAAATAGGACAAATGATGATCCTTTTTTGAATAAACTTTGTTATGAGAATATGCGACTTCATTATGAAAATTACATTGACGACGATGTAGGTGAGACATTGGTTGAGGGAAAAGATGATCCAAACATTTATGAGGATAACGAAGGTACACAACACGTTGAAAAGGGGAAACTTTATCCAATTCATGATCCAAACATGAACTGGAAAGACATGAAACCAATTCTTGGGGATAGGTATGAAAATCCCGCATAACTAAAGTTTGCTATATGTTGCTATGGAGTAGTTAATGGATATCTTTTAAGTTATAAAAAAAAATGAAACAAAAAGGCTCTTGGTTGTATGTGGAAACAAAGATGTAGGTTATTCTTGTCCGTTTAGATTGTGGGCATCTTGGATGCAAAGTGAGAAGTCCTTTCAAATTAAAAGCCTTAATGGTAAGAGACCTACAAAACACTATATTAAACCGGTAAATGGAAGCAAGATGTGGAAGTCAACATCTTACATTAAGCCACTTCCTCCAAAAGAGAGAAGAATGCCCGGTAGGCCATCAATTAAAAGAAAGAGACATGAAACTGAAAAGCAAGGGAAGTATAAAACAGTATCAACTACTGGAAGACACATAACTTGCGGTAACTGTGTGGAGATAGGACATAATGTGAAAACATGCACAAATGAGAAAAAGCAAGCACCGCCAAAAGAACCCAAGAAAAAAGGGAGGCCTCGAACAAGGATGACAAGAGAATGTACCATTGGAATACGCGGGAGAGGTGGAAGAGGTAGGAGAGGTGGAAGAGGTGGGAGGGGACATCATATTGAACAAGAAAGTCAAATATTCGATGAAGAAAGCCAAGTACTCCAACCGTTTCATACAAATTAGAAAGTAATGGCTTAAGTATGTTTTCCATTTTTTGTTTAAAACTGCCTAAATTTAGAAAAGTCCTACAAAAGAGCTTTTTATGCATCGTTTAAGATATTCGGTTTTTATTTAATTTCTGATAGTACTCGTTTAACTTTGTATGCTTCCGCTCTACGACATAATACGCTTGTTTTCTTTACTATGGGCCTAACTTACATATATTTCTGCTAGAAAATTGTTGTTCAAGTGAACACAATTACCTCTCACTATTCTGATAGTTTTTTACAACTTTTAGCCATTTCATAAAGAAATAAGTAAGTTGATCGCCCAAATCGATGACAACAAAAGGTAACTTGGTAGGACAAATATCGAAATAGTAGCATGCATGGTGTAGCATTGCAATAATCATAATCATCAAAACGACTATTTCTGCCCTTGTCCGTGAAACAAGGTCCGCCACACAATTTGACCATCCAAATTACTGCATAGTGATGGTACTACCAACACCTCACCTCACCTCACCTCACCTCACCTGGATCTTTTCACTTTTATTTCACATCCATGCAAAACACCTTATGTTGGTTAAACCATAAACTTTAGGCCATGTGTTATGTTAGAGCATTCAAAATGATAGACGAGTAAAAAACAATCAAACGCGTCAGATTAGCTGATATATTAGATTTTCTTGCATCTTGCATCCACTTTCAAACACTAAAAAATATCATTTTCCTCCAACAATACATCCATTTTTAAACACACCTATACTCCACATAATCACCTACTTCTATATTTTATTTCTGAAAACTCAAATACTTTTATAGGTATCTTATTTGTTATTCCTATTATTTAAAAATAAGATAAGTTCTAGTAGATAGATTTAAAATAAAAATAATAAAGGTCATATAAACAAAAAATTAAGATTACATAAATAATAAATAAACCAACCACACGCAAACGCACAAAATAAATTATTAAAATTTTTAGTATTACATAAACAATAATATTTTTTATTAAAAATTTTTACCGTAAAAACGAACAGAACAAAACAAAATTATTTTTAATTCAAAAAGAAAGATAATTAAAGTGGGGGTTGAAATTGTTTTCAAAATTTAAATGAATAAATGAAAAATTAATTACATTTGGTCCACTTATCATGTTTACTTTCACATATTTTTATAAATATGTTCTAAACTGAACATCACCTTCAATATACATTTATCCGGTTCAAATTCTAAACAATGTCACGTTAGAACTAAACATCACATTAGAGATGCTCTGATAAAGGCATTATATGGGTGGATCTAACTTCTACACCATCCCCTAGGGTATTGTGAGAATTATAAATATATAGACGTTTTTATAATAAACCTCATATGCGTCTTGAGTGGTAATGATTGAAGAAGCATTAAGATGCAATATCTATTACACATGTTTTGACTAAAAAGGTTACGATGATGTGGCAAAAAACATCACTTTAAAGATAATAAACATTACGCATGGCCTTAGTTTGAAAGGGAAATAATATGCAGGGGCGAATCTTCATTGGGGCCAGAGGTGGCCCGCCCCCCCCCCCCCCCTGTTTTTTCGCAGTAGTGTAAATTTACCTGTTTTCGGCCGAAAAATTTAATACGTAATGTAAGTTTAGCCTTTTTTTGGTCGAAAATTTGAGTCCGGTTTGAAATTTTGTATACATTTTGAGCTCGGCCCCCCAGCGCCTCAGTCCAAGCTTCGCCACTGATAATATGTTTTGTATGGACCAAATGACAAATCCACCTATACTATTAAAATAAGACTATTTTTTTACATGTCATTTAACTATAGTAGCCAACTATTACTATTACCATTTATAAAATTACTAACAAAGTTACAAAATTTAACTTAAAATGTTGTATTAAATGAGGTTTTTAAATATTTATATATTATAAAATTTTATTTATCATTATTTATATATCATGAATTCATAAGGTATATTAATACGTATATTATTATTAAATTATACTTTTTTGTTGTATTTTTTAACCACATGTGTATTACACAGGCTATATCCTAATGACATAATAATAAAATAAAGGAAAAAGTCCCCGGATCCAAAAACCATGGTTATTTTTGAAAAGTATTGATCAAAGCATGTTATTTTGGAAATTTTCCTTAAAATAAAAACTTATAAAACTTTATGTATGTCACTCAAACATACCGAGTATGTACCGCTTGTAAAAGTCAAAATATATTATAACTTCTTCCAAACCAAATTAGAAAGAAAAAGAATATGCCTGTTTGTGGACCAGTAGTCTAGGACCCTTGGACCGTTGAGTACAGGATATTGTTCGAAAAAAGTTTATGAAAAAGGTAACCCCACACAGATCGGACCCTACCACAACGATGGAGGGGACAATCACCAAAATATGCAATAAAATTTGCTTTCTTATTCTAAACGATTAAAGTAATACGTGTGACAGGATAGGTAATTTGATGGTTGATGTAGGTAGATGTTGGACACAAGATACATGACATTAACATTCCCCATTAGGCATTAGCTAGCTTCTAAGTCACCATGTGATTTGATTAAAAGCAATAACAATTACCCAATCAAACAAAACAAGATTAACAGCTTATAAGTGATATCATCAACAACTTGAATATGTTGGTATCAAACATTTTCTTGTCGACAAAGGAATTTATACATCTTTAACTCTTTTCTTGTTTTGTAATTTGATACATATCATTTTCATGAGAACACAAATAAGTGCATCAAGTAGATCAGATTTTATTTTATTTTTCAAATTAATATTCAATTTGGGTTTGGTTTGGTTTGGTTTGACTGTGTCTTTTTTATTGAATAACCCCATGTTTCGATTGTAAATTGTGACTTTGCCATGTGAAGAGGTAGGTCCCAGCAGAGCCCAGTTGGACCCGCAAGACTCACCTTGAACAGGGACGTCTGCGCAACGACCAACTGCTTCCGCAGGACCCACCATGCTCAGAGAAGACCTTACCCGCAGGGAAAGCCTCCCAATGGTGAAGTACCCCGCTTGTTCCCGCAGTTGCGGATACAAGCCATCAGGGAAGGCTACCCGCACTGATAGCAAGGCTACACGCACAAGGCACTAACTTGCTACTTCAGTAGTCACCTGAAGGAATGAGCAAGGCGGGAATACTCCCGCCCAAATGAGCCAGTCCGTATGCTTCTGGAAGATCTTTTATACTATACCTACCAAGGTATGGGCAAAACAGACGATCTGACCAGAGCAGCCCATGAACCAATCACAGGGTGACAGCTCACCGACAACAGTACGAGGAGGAGCACCCTCTAGTACTGTTTGTCACTATTAGCCGCTGCCTACTCACCAACCCTTACTGTGGGACGTGCGCAGCCTACAGTTGGTGGAACAGTGCATAGCCGACAGTAAAGGAACAGTATACAGCCGACCTTGTCACTGTCGGCCGCAGCCTATCCACCAACCAGCATGGCTTGTGCGTAGCCCACTGTTGGTAGAACAGGAATACTATTCAGCCGGCTGTACCTTCTAGGAAACCTACCTTCGGCTATAAATACTCCAACACCTTGGAATGGTAAGGACATCATCTGATCTCATTATCTTATCTAGCAATCTCTTAATATACACTTATATTCAGAGCAATCTAGTCTGATTCTCACGCCGGAGGGTGGTCACAAGGAGGAACCCCCCCCCCCTTCTCAGTGACGAGCTTACGGTGTCTGTTTTGCAGGTCACCTGAAGAACAACCTTCTCTGCTGGACCTCATCCTCGTGGGAAACATTACTTAACCCCCAGATTATCCGTAATCTGCCCTGGGTCACTTAGTGTTTCTTCATTGGCGCCATCCGTGCATAAAAGCTAGAACTAATTCTTAGTTTTTTTCAAAATTTCTGAAGAAATGGTTAACGTTACTCCGGTCCCAAGGCCAGTAAGTGACCAAGAAACCCCGGTGACCACAACCCCAGCAACTGGGAACACCGGCGGTTATACAAATTTTACGAACACTACCCCGGTTACTCAAGCCGGGACAAGTGCAGTAAACAATATTTCACTGGGGTTCACTGATGCCCAGTTGGAGAAACGGATGAGGGTCTTTCGCCAAACACTAGATCAAGTTAAGGCGTGGGCCGAAGCACGTCAGAAAGAGTTCCAAGCTGAGTTGGATGAACGCTTGCGTTCACTTCAACAGGCTGACGAATTCGGCAGTACTCGCCAACATCTCAACATGAACAGTGAGTGCGAGTACTCAGACGATGAGCAGGAAGAATCCGATACCGACGCAAACCCTCGCCATAAGGCAAAAGGGAAGCGTAAGGAAACGGACTTCCAACCGACAAGGAATTTTGGAGAAACCTTTAAACCAACGAACGCGGGGAGAAACCCGCGTGACTTCTCCCAAAACCTTTAGACCAACTGCTGCAAATGCAGGAAAGTCTAAGTTTGCAAGGGACATTGCGGAAGCAATCGCCCCGAGAAGTGCCAAACAAATGTCCAACATCGGCACTTATGATGGTCTATCCGACCCAGACGACCACTTGAACAGATTCATTGCGGGGGCAACCGTCAGTAACTGGACGGAACCCACGTGGTGTTATATGTTCCAGATGACTCTGGTTGGAGCGGCCAGGGCATGGTTCGATCGTTTACCGGTCCACCACATCTATGATTGGGCGGACTTTCAGAACAAGTTCAGCCAACACTTCAGCCAACAAAGGAAATATACTGAAGAACAGTGGACGATCCTCAACTGCGTTAGAGAGGAGGATGAATCTTTACTAGACTTCATCACTCGCTTCAACTCCAAAAAGCTAAGTCTGGGCAACATAAGTGAAGATCTTGTTCGCGCCGCTTTCATCCAGGGCGCCGAATACCCAGAGCTTATCCGCACATTGACGGGTAATGACGGCATGCTATCCACATGGGATGCCATCATGACGGCGGCCAAGCGCTTTGCCGAGACGGAGAAGCAACTGGGAAGGGATCTTCCCCAGAGTACACACCTCTACACGCAAAGGACTAGAGAAAACAATGTTCGGATCGCCGGCAGAACAAAAAAAGGAAGCTAGGTATTTGGCAGTCAAGGATAAACTTTGACACCTCATCCAGCTCTCACCCTCTTGTTGGCGGAAGAGATAACACACACCCTTCAACCCGAAAACACCGGTGGACGCCACTCACCAAAAGCGTCACGGAGATATTTGCCACCGAAAAACTACCATGGCCAAAAGCTCCAATGATTCGGCAGCGACCTAAGGCGGATCAAAGCAAATCCTGTGACTTCCACGGGACAAAAGGTCATAGTACGGAGGAGTGTACATCCTTGAAGGATATTGTTGAAACATTCGTCAAGGATGGAAGACTTGCACACCTTGTGGCATCAATCAAGAAGGGAGGAAGGAATGATAACCGGTACAGAGGCAACGGACGAAAGCCCGTTGACATCAGCATCAACATGGTTCATGGTAAGATCAGAGGAAGAAAAAGGCGAGCGACAGAACCATGCGCGTGGAAGGAAGCTGAGGTGCGCTTCCCGCTAGTGCCAGGAGGACCCAGCAAAGAAGGCCCTATCGTCATCAAAAGCCAGCTGGGGCACTACATCACTTCTCGCACTCTTGCTGACAACGGCGCCTCGTCAACGGTGATGTACAGGCAGTTCTTCGACAAGCTAGATGACGAAGACAAGGAACGCCTGGAAACGATCTACGCCTCGATGAAAGGATTCGACGGCAGCACAAACACCCCCCTGGGTATCCTATCTTTCCCTGTCACCCTTACGGACGGGAATCACTCACGCACGGAAGACGTGGATTTTGTCGTGATGAGGAAGCCACACCACACATACGACATTCTCTTCGGAAGAGACGGGATGGCAAGATTCAACGCCGTGGTATCTTCAGTCCACGGCATGATGGGATGGCCAACAGCTGAAGGTGTAGCGATGATCACCGGCATTCCCCAGGTATGCATCGCATCTGTCTCATCTAAACCCAAACCAAAGATGGTTAAACCAACCATCACCGAACCGGAAAGATGGGCCTTCAACGGCAAATACCCTGACCAGGCCGTTTCCATTGGCCCAACAGTTGTTGATCCCACACGCACCTTACTCAAACGCTTATTACAGAAAAACGCTGACATCTTCGCGTGGACACCAGCTGACATGACTGGTGTACCCCGAAGTAAGGCAGAGCATAAGCTCAAGTGCGATCCGGCTGTTACGCCAGTCGTACAAAAGCGTAGAGTAATGGGGCCAGAACAAACTAACGCGTGTAGAACCCAAGTCAAGGAACTCCTTGACGCAGGCATCGTACGCGTTAGTAGATATCAAACATGGGTTGCAAATCCCGTTATGGTACCGAAGAATAACAAACAATGGCGCATGTGCATAGATTTCAAGGACTTAAACAAAGCATGCCCCAAAGATTGTTATCCGTTACCCGAAATTGATCTTAAGGTGGACTCGTTAGCACCGTTTTGCCTTAAATGCTTCCTGGATGCGTATAAGGGGTACCATCAAATCCACATGGCCGTTGATGATCAGGACAAAACCGCTTTTCAGACGCCCGATGGCACATTTTGTTACCAAATGATGCCATTCGGACTTAAGAATGCCGGGTCCACATACCAACGCCTGATGGACAACCAGTTTCATGCCCAAATTGGGAGGAACTTGGAAGTTTACATGGATGACTTGGTCATCAAAAGCCCTGACGCAGAAGCGATGTTGAAAGACATCGAAGAAACTTTCAACACGCTTAGGAAGATAAACATGAAACTCAACCCGAGCAAGTGTGCCTTTGGAATGGAAGAAGGGAAGTTCTTGGGGGTCATCGTCACTAAAGATGGCTTCAGAGCGAACCCTGAAAAGGTCGAAGCCATTATCAAAATGGAATCACCTACTACCGTTAAACAGGCTCAGACACTGAATGGACGACTAGTGGCACTTAATCGCTTTTTGGCAAACCACGCGGATAAGTCGTTTCCTTTCGTGTCAACGTTGAGAAACTGTTTAAAGAAAACGCACTTCCGCTGGACACCAGAAGCGGAAGCAGCTTTTCAGGAGATTTGGTCACGCTTGATCGAACTCCCAACGCTCGCAGCACCAAAAGCGGGAGAGGAGTTAATCCTATACCTTTCCACAACAGATAGAGCAACCGGGGCAGTCCTGCTAGTAGAGCGAAAAGGCATCCAGATGCCAATCTATTATGTCAGCCGTATCCTAACAAACGTAGAAACCCGGTACTCTACCCTCGAAAAATTAGTCTTAGCACTTATACACGCTTCACGCAGGTTAAGACGATATTTCCAGGGTCACCCAATCACCATTCTCTCCAACTTCAAACTTGCAAACGTTCTACGCAAACCCGAGTTATCGGGACGCCTAGCCAAATGGGCAATTGAGTTGGGGGAGTACGCGATAAAGTATAAGCCAAGACCAGCCATAAAAGGCCAGGTTTTGGCCGACTTTATTGCGGAAGTGCCTGCATCGCGGGAAAAAGAGTGCCAGGAAGAGGCTCAACCCTCTCCAGCACAGGACATCAATGATGTCTGGCGACTCTACACTGATGGAGCAGCCAGTAACGAGGGTTCAGGCGCAGGGCTGAAACTAACCAACCCAGCAGGCCAAGAATACACTTACGCTATTCGACTGGATTTTCCAAGTACGAATAACGAAGCCGAGTATGAAGCATTCTTGGCCGGGCTGAGAAATGCGCGTAAGATGGGAGTGAAACACTTGGAAGCCCACGTGGATTCCATGTTAGTAGCCAATCAAATCAACGGGACGTACACGGCCGTGAACGACACAATGGCCCTGTACCTCGCACTAGCAAAAACCCTTATGCGCGATTTTAACGATTGCAAAGTCATACACGTCAAGCGTAGTGAAAACAAATCTGCGGATGCGTTAAGCAAGCTTGCATCATTAGCCTTCACCCACTTGGGAAAGGACATCCGCATTGAACTCCTCGAGGCACCTTCGGTCCCGCACAAGGAAATTTGTGTCATCCAAACCGGCACAGAAACGTGGATGACACCAATAATAAAATACCTCGCGGCAGGTACACTACCAGAGTCAAAAAAACAGGCAAGAAAACTACGCTGTAAAGCACTAAATTATCAACTCATCGATGACATCCTTTACAGACGTAACTTTCTTGGCCCACTCTTAAGATGCGTGGACAACCAAGATGCTGACTACCTCCTAAGGGAAGTACACGAAGGCATCTGTGGAGTACACGCAGGTCCACGCGCTGTTGTAGCTAAGCTAAACAACGCGGGATACTTTTGGCCGGGGATGCATACGGATGCGCTGGCATACATCAGAAAATGCAGGTCTTGTCAGCTCTACGCACCCAACACGCACCGCCCGAAGAATGAACTTGTTCCAGTCACCTCTTCAAGGCCATTTCAGAAGTGGGCCATCAATGTGACAGGCCCATTTCCTACAGCAGCAGGAAATGTTCAGTTCCTAGTGGTAGCCATCGACTACTTCACCAAGTGGATAGAAGCAAAACCCTTAGCCCAAACAACCTACAAAAAAGAAAAAATACAACCTCAACGGGCGCGTTCGGCTTCACTTTTGTTGAGGTTGGCAAGCAACACTTCTTTAGCCGCAGCCTCTTCAACGCCCTTTAGCTTCCGCTCAGTCTGGTCAAGCACCCCCCTCTGGTCCAGGATCTCTTGGAGCTTCTTCGCGTCTTCCATGCCAAGGCATAATGAGCCTGTTGGAGCGCCTCTAGTTTAGCTTTAAGTTCCTCATTCTCGAGGCGTAGAGGCTCAGCAACAGCTTCAGCCTTGGTGGCCATTTCAGTTGCGTTCCGAGCAGTTTCCTTAGCCAGCCGAAGCTGTTCGTTAACAGCTTGGGCAGCCTTGGAACGGGCCTCGAGACGGGCCTGAACTTCAACTTCAAGGGCCTTGAACGCCTTCTCCTTCTCCGCAGCAGCCGCGGAGAGCCTCCTATTCTCCTCCCGGACAGCCCGCGCCTGAGCTACTTCTTGAATACGAGCTGCTTTTAACTTGTCGTTTTCACGACAAAGCAGCTCGACGCGCGGCTGCATCCGGGCCAGGAGAACCCGAAGCTCATTGGTTAGCCTACCCTCCTGGTAGCTAGCCATGGCTTCCCCCAACGCACCACTGGGAGCTGCGTGACGAGCCCACTCCACGCACTCCACAGGTGTGCGAAGGGTTGTTCCTCGGCGGATGTTCCATCGTGGAACATACACTTCATTGGAATCCGACACTGCAAAAAACAAAAAGCAGTTAGGAAAAGATGATATAAAAAAAAATAAAAAAATAAAAAATAAATAAATAAATAAAATAGGCCAAAAGAACCCTACGCACCTGTAGGGTCAATAACAGGCCGATAGCCGCCAAACCCATCACCTGAACCCAAGGGAAATCCGTCCAAGAGGTCAGGTAGATGGGAAGGAGGCAGAGGTTGGCGAGAAGCCCCATGCATACCTGAAGGATCGGCCGTCGTTGCCGATGACGGAGGAGGCATGGTGAAGGCCGCCGCGGTCGCCGCTGCGGAGTCCGCAGCAAAAGTAACCGCCGGCTCAGTGAAAGATGCGGTAAATATGGCACTGACAGCCGGCGGTGATGTCATCACAGCTGGAACAGTTGGCTCAACGGAGTGAGCAACTGAACCAGCGGAAGCAGGCGCAGGCGCAGCCGCCTGGGTCGTCGCCTCAGGTAGGCTGACCAAGCCTACCGTCATGGGTCCGGAGGTACTACTCCCCGCTTCACCCTGGAATGCGGTAGCATCCACGCCTGCACAAAGAAGATAAGTATTAATGATGGAATGCTATGAAGTTAAAAATAAAGTTTGTACTTACGGGTTTTCTTGAGCCTGAAAGTGCGGACAGGCGGGGATGAACCCGATGGAGCCGGCCTCTTCACGCCGCTCACCGTTGTCTTCCTGGGCTCTCCGGAGGTGACAGTCGTCGCAGCCTCCGGAGCAGTGGTCTTATCACCACCGGGGTTCCCCGCCACCACCTCGCTCTCGGTCTCTGAATCAGACCGAGGCACCGGATCGGCAGTGGAGGCCACCTTCGCCTTCCCCTTCCTGCCGGCAGCCTTCTTCTTCCGCACCAACGAAGGACCATCTGCGGATTCCTCATCAGAACACAGGATTAGAGGAATTCCAGCAGAGGTTTCAACATTGAGGGGTCGAGGGTTGAATAACGCCTTACCTGGCCGCCTGGCGCTCAGGATCTCGTGGCCTGGCGGGTAGACCTCCACGAACCGATCCGCCGTCTGTGCAAGGATGGGCGACTCGTTCTCATCTAGAGCACGAGTACCCATCCGAGCGGGACTATCAGCCTCCCGCGGATACAGGAGCGACTGCAAGTCGTTCCCCTCTGAAATAAAAGACAAACAGTTAGAAGACAAACATATATAAACAAAGAAGACAGAGCATACCGTAAGGGACATAGTTCAAACCGTATTCAAGGACGATCGGGATCTTTTGCGCATCCGCATCCTTCCACACCCGGCTCATCCCGAGCATCACCATCCCGGACTCCGCAAAGCGGTAAACCGGAGATTGGACTCGGGATATCTTCGAGAACCATTCCGCCTCCTGATAGTTGGAGGCGTGAAGGCTGGGGAGTGCTTGCCCATTCTTGAACTTCATGGCAAGGGGGATGGCGCGAGCGGAGATAAAAAAGAACTCCCGCTTCCATGAACGAAGACTGCGCTCGGTTGCGCAAATCTTCAAACCCTTTATCCGGGTTATCAGAGTATACCACCCCTGGATGCACCTCCAATAGTAGAAGGTCATCAGGCGGTCGACGAAGGGCTCAACGCCCAGAATCCGGCACACCCACTCGAAGTGGCGAATCTTCGCGATCGCCATAGGGTGCACCTCGGTCAGGTGTACACCGTGCCTCTCCAGGACACGGTACACAAACTTTGTCAAAGGGAACCTAAGATTCCCATAGACAAAGAATGCAGCATATACCCCGATCTTGCCTCTGGGGGCATCATACACCGTCTGATGAGGTTCAGGAAACTCAGGCTCGAGAGACTCGAGCATGAACTTCCTGACGATGTACTGATATAGATCGACAGGCAGAGCACACTGGCACTCGCCAGCAGTACTCTTGTCATCCTTGTCGGACGTGGATGACGGGTGCTCGGCGTGCACCCCAGCCTCATGGGCTGTAGCCTCAAGGTCGTAAGCAGAAGACATTTTGCAGGTATGAAAAAGAGAACGATTTCAAGATAATGCTCGACTGAAAAGGTGAGTATTCGCCGGAAATCGTTTTGAAGATGAAGAGAAAAGTGAAAGTGTGGATTACAAAGGACCCTCTCCCCCTTTATATACTAATCGCAATTAATGCGGTGAATTTAATGCGGAAGAGAGAGAAATCGCAGGTGCAATGAAACTATGACACGTGGCAAAAAGCAAGCTGGCAACAGCTGTTGAAAGGACGCGTGCCAGTAATTTCGCGGCCACGCGCCCGAAAATTCGCGCCCACGCGCCTGAAAAAGCGCCTGGAATGTCCATATACTGTCACGTCGCCATAACTTCCTGCACGTCCTGACACTGTCAGAAGAAACCGTCGGACGACGTTTCAATAGTTTGGACTGTTCTTATCCTTTCACCAACTCTTCGAATTTCAAAATTTCAAAAAGATTCAAAAGCGCGAAAATACCCCTTACCTTGGCAACCAAGTAACTATAAGACAGGTGCGAGTAAAGTGTTAAGGCAAAACCCTTCACATACTTAGCACCCGCAGGGAATTGACGCCAGGAATACCTTGGAAGTAAAGTAACCGTAAGACGAGTGCGGGCACAGTGTCAAGGCAAAACCCTTCACATACTTAGCACTCCGCAGGGAATTCAAACCAGGAAGGATCTTCTGGGCCATGCTTGCAGAAACAGGAATAACATCCCCGCATGGCGGGAACGTCGAGAACTATATTGTTTGAAACTCCAAGATGGAATTGGTGGTTTTAACATAATTGATCACTATGTTGAAAACTACCAAAACCCCATGGAGAATCCACACAAGTGGGACTCAACGCTCCTGACTTGCGAGGAGGTTACAGACCTACCCGCTTCATACCCAAAGATCAAGCAGAAAAGTTGGGAATTTCTGCGTGACATTAGGAAAACCGCGGGAAGAATCCCCACGGAAAACCTTAAAACTAAAAACCCTTTTCAAAACCCCTTGCTAGTCCAAAAGTTCACCTCACTTATTAATAATTCATGAGAAGAACATTGGACTGGGGGACTTGAAGAGGTAGGTCCCAGCAGAGCCCAGTTGGACCCGCAAGACTCACCTTGAACAGGGACGTCTGCGCAACGACCAACTGCTTCCGCAGGACCCACCATGCTCAGAGAAGACCTTACGCGCAGTACGCCAGCTGTACCCGCAGGGAAAGCCTCCCAATGGTGAAGTACCCCGCTTGTTCCCGCAGTTGCGGATACAAGCCATCAGGGAAGGCTACCCGCACTGATAGCAAGGCTACACGCACAAGGCACTAACTTGCTACTTCAGTAGTCACCTGAAGGAATGAGCAAGGCGGGAATACTCCCGCCCAAATGAGCCAGTCCATATGCTTCTGGAAGATATTTTGTACTATACCTACCAAGGTATGGGCAAAACAGACGATCTGACCAGAGCAGCCCATGAACCAATCACAGGGTGACAGCTCACCGACAACAGTACGAGGAGGAGCACCCTCTAGTACTGTTTGTCAGCCGCTGCCTACTCACCAACCCTTACTGTGGGACGTGCGCAGCCTACAGTTGGTGGAACAGTGCATAGCCGGCAGTAAAGGAACAGTATACAGCCGACCTTGTCACTGTCGGCCGCAGCCTATCCACCAACCAGCATTGCTTGTGCGTAGCCCACTGTTGGTAGAACAGGAATACTATTCAGCCGGCTGTACCTTCTAGGAAACCTACTTTCGGCTATAAATACTCCAACACCTTGGAATGGTAAGGACATCATCTGATCTCATTATCTTATCTAGCAATCTCTTAATATACACTTATATTCAGAGCAATCTAGTCTGATTCTCACGCCGGAGGGTGGTCACAAGGAGGAACCCCCCCCCCCTTCTCAGTGACGAGTTTACGGTGTCTGTTTTGCAGGTCACCTGAAGAACAACCTTCTCTGCTGGACCTCATCCTCGTGGGAAACATTACTTAACCCCCAGATTATCCGTAATCTGCCCTGGGTCACTTAGTGTTTCTTCACCATGTTTAAAATTAAATTTATATTGCCATATTTGGAATTGTGAATATTATGAAATAAAATGATAATAGTGTTAAGAATTTTAAACTAGAACTTGTTTAGGTTATTTAGTTTTCTGAAAATTTCAAACAACTCGAATAAGAGTTAATAGTTTGTAAAAGAAAAATTAATAACATAAAAAGAAGCTCAAATCTCGTCAAAAAGGTACATCAAAACAAGATTTATATAATTTTGGATAAATTACGAGACTTCTATCAAATCTAAGACAATGCGTTGTTATAACTCTTTACCCTTAGAAGTTTTGCGACGCGTGGCAATTCAGTCAACATTGAAATTTGTAAAAAGTGGTGTGGTGATAAAAAACACACAACTCTCATGCAATTATTACCTCTCTCTCTCTCTCTCACACACACAGAAACGCCTCCTAACTTGAGTTGTGTACACAACTTTGGCACCCAAAATCCTTATAAGTCCAGTGGCGGAGCTACATAAGTGGGTACGGGTTCGCCCGAACCCACTTCATTTTCGGTTTTACTTAGAGCGTATAGTTCGCATTAATGAACGAACCCATTCTTTTTCGTTGACCGAACACATTCCTTTCCGACGATCGAACCCATTAACATTTGAACCCACTGAAATTAAGTAGAGATGAAAGATTTGGTTTGTTTGCTCACCTGATTTGCTCATTGCTTGAAAAATAAAAAATGGTAGAAACAAACAGAGATGAAAAACTTAAAAAAAAATGAGATGAAAGGAAAAGTTTTTCTTTTTGAAAAGTGGGGAAGTCAAAACCAACTTTGTTTTTTCTTTTCTAATTTTTATAGCTATTGAATATTAGAATGTTTTTTCTTTTCTAATTTTTTATTAGAATCATAAAACAGTTGTTGCATCTTTATATTTTCTATTTTCTCTAATAAGTATAAATAAAATATTTTGTGTTATTAATGGATTGTTGTTTCTAGGGGTGCAAACTAGCTAAGCTGAGCCCAAGCTCGACTAGACTCGAGCTCGGCTCGTTTAACTTACACAAAGCTCGAGCTCGGCTCGTTTCGAGCTCTATTTTCAAAGCTCGAGCTCGGCTCGTGAATGGATTTTGAAGCTCGAGCTCGGCTCGTTTACTATTTATAACTTATTTTTTTATATAATTATAATATTTTATATATTTTTTCTATTATAATTTTATGTATAAAAGAATATATATTATTTAGTTATATTTATTTATTTTTGACAGAATTACAAATTTTGTCCTTTAAAATAAGACGAATTACGGTTCGTGTCCTTTTCTAAGTTTCCTTGCAGGCGGTGTACTTTAAACTTTTTTTTCCTACAAGTTATGTCCTTTACGCTAACTGGGTTAGAAAAACTCTGTTAAATCCCATCACGTGAGAAGCATGTGAGGGTAGTTTTGTCTTTTTGCCTACCCTTCTTCTTCTTCTTCTGTATCTATTAACACACAGATCCGGTAACATCACCTGCCTTATACCATCACCTGCCTTCCTCTGATTAGGGATTCGGTTACTAACACCATCACATGCTGTAATTGTTACACACTCTTTATCCCCATCTCTTTCTCTCATCTCTCTCTCTCCTAGCCACCATGACCTCCACCTGCCACCGTTACTAACACCACCACCATCAGGGCAGCCACAAAACCGGTGTATACTAACATGGTTTGGGCATCACGAGGTTGCTTGTTTGCGACGACAGTAGAGGGTACAAGCCTTCTCGTTTTCCGGCGACCAAAAGAAGCTCCCTTTGTAGCGATTGGTGGTGATTGAAGCATTAGACGATGATTAGAAGTCCAATCGGACTAGTGACCAAATGAATAAAGGGACGGTAAGTGTACCAAGACCTCGATTAGTGTTCCGCCGGAAACCCTTATTTTAGATCTTAACGACGATGTGGTTGTTGTCCGTCGGAAACCCTAATTTCATACCTAATAAGCTATTTAGAACACTAATTTTAGATATTAAGTGCGATGGTGTTATTATGGTTGTTTGGTGGTGTGGTGTGCAAGTGGCTGCTTCGATTATGTTGAATTGTTGTTGTAGGTTAATTAGGTTTTGTGGTTTTGTGGCTGCCCTGATGGTGGTGGTGTTAGTAACGGTGGCAGGTGGAGGTCATGGTGGCTAGGAGAGAGAGAGATGAGAGAAAGAGATGGGGATAAAGAGTGGAGGTCATGGGAATACCGTAATTGTTACCGGATCTGTGTGTTAATAGATACAGAAGAAGAAGAAGGGTAGGCAAAAAGACAAAACTACCCTCACATGCTACTCACGTGATGGGATTTAACAGAGTTTTTCTAACCCAGTTAGCGTAAAGGACATAACTTGTAGGAAAAAAAAGTTTAAAGTACACCGCCTGCAAGGAAACTTAGAAAAGGACACGAACCGTAATTCGTCTTATTTTAAAGGACAAAATTTGTAATTCTGTCTTTATTTTTTCATAACATTATATTTATTAATTAATAGTTATTAAATATATATTTAAAAAAATTATACAAATAGCAGGCTCGTTTAGGCTCGCGAGCCGGCTCGAGCTCGATAAGTAAAGCTCGGGCCCGGGCTCGTTTATTGTAACATCCCCAAAATTTTGATCCAAATTTAACAACTTATGAAAGTTGAGAGATTAAAAATAATATCAAGACAAGTCATGAGAAAATATTAAATAAGGAAATATAAGAAAAATAAGGAAATAAAAATATTTCCTAAGATAAGTTTACTTACATGAAAGAAATTTCATTCCACATTGGAAGATGTAAAAAAGTGGAAACATTCCACTAAGTTATAATTAAGGAAGATAGAATCCATCCCACATGGAAAGTGGTAAAGAAATGGAAGCTCTTTATAAGGAAGAGATTTTCCATAGTAATATTCTTTTATGAATATCATGCACGCGCACGCGCTCGCACTCGGGCAAGGGCGATGGCGAAGGGCGTTGGGCGCAATGTGGCGCTTTGACACCGCGATGGGCCGTGATGAGTCATCAACACGTGTCGCACTCCGGCGACACGTGGCAGCGTACCATGACATGTGTCAGACCACGTGGCGACACGTGGCGTGACCTCAGGAAAGGAGCCGCGCGGTACGCGACGGCGGGAGAAGTAGGACCCATCGCGTACCGCGATGGGATCCAAAATTTGCTATAAATAGGGAGGGGCTACGGGCTCATTTCACACACACAGCCACTCTCTCTCTAGATTTACTCTCTCTACCTCGGTTTGCGTGCCGAACACCGTTTTGCGTGCCACCGACCCGATAATATCACCTCGTAATCCGTACCAAAACCCGGTGTTTCCTTGAAGTGCGTACCACTCAAGAAACCTGACATTCCGTCTCGAAATATGTGCACGACCCGGCAACACCCAAACGTTGTCTCGATTTGCGTGCCAAGAAGAGTTGATCAAGAACGTCTCGATAAACGTGCATAGAGTAGAAGTGTTGCCCGTATAAACTTAGGAATATACAACTCCGAATACCCGTGCGAGGTAAGGGGTTCTGCCTAAGTTATTATTTTGTGGCTTAAACCATAGTCGAGAGTATAGCCCGAACCTTGGTTACGATTAAGTATAATATAACTTTCTTAAGCAAAGGTTATAGTCAAATAATATTTCTTTATGACTAAGAAATATAATATTCAAAGAGTATAGTTAAATTAATATTTCTTCTTGAAGAAGAAACTCAGAATAGACGTTTCTTCATGAAGAAGAAACGAAGTATATAATTGATAAATAAAGGGACTAAAGGTCCAAATGTTTTATTTAAACAAATGATTTTATCAATGTTAAAGCTATACAAAACAGACTAAAGGTCTGAAGCTAGATCCCGTTGATCTAGTTATTTATAAAAATGTTATTCTCGTACTATAGGTCTGAGGTAACAAAACAAGAAGAAGAATCAGAAAACAGGAATCAATATAAGAAACTGATTATAAACAGAAAAGGTGAATACGCCCCAAACATTTTATACTAAGTCAGAATGTTTGCATAGAATTTATGAATCCTTAAAACTTTGTGTACAATAATAAGAAACTAACACTCTGATTAAGAGTATACATATGTCTGGATCCAAACATACATGGTGACTCGGCATTTCCCTGAGGCCATGCATATCATCAACATGCCTCTGAAGGTCTACGGGACTGTTCAGAGAAATGATATTGTGTATATAATTAATTGTACATGGTACTTAGGGTAATTTGATCCCAATTCAGTTGGGTGCCTAATGAGTAGTCACAAAGGTATTATTGTTGGTTTCACAAAAGTATTGAAAAGATATTTTTAGAGTCAGCGTTATTCACCAGCTTGTGCTGACGTATTTTCCCACCCATGTTACAGGGAAACAAGAAAGGTTAGAACAGACAAGCAAAAAGGAATAAGAAAATTGGAGTTATAGTCATTAGATGCTATCTGATGGCTCGGTATTTTATTTGAAAATATTATAAAAGAATTGTGTTTTATAAAGAAATGTATTTGAAATATCAAGCAGGTATTTAAACCCGACATTTTAATAAGTTTTCAAAGTAATAATATTTTATTAAATACTTCCGCTAAATTTAAACCGCGATTCTGATATATTACAAAACAGGTACCAACTTGTGGTCACGCGCCCAGGCCCTAAAGTGGGGTGTGACATTTATTAAATGAGCTTATTTTTAGGCTTGAGCTCGGGCTCGGGCTCAATAAAGCTCGGCTCGAACGAGCTTTTTAACGAGCCGATCTCGAGTAGCTCGCGAGCAGCTCGACTCATTTGCACCCCTAATTGTTCTTGTATATTCTATTAAATTATTTTTATACTACGTCTAAGTTATTGTAATATTTTATTTTCCATATTTAAATTTAATGACATCGAACAGTTCTTTAATCTGGTCAACCGGTGATTAGGAAGACGACCAGTTTGATGTTTGGTCTAATTATGAAAACATTGATTATATGTTTATGTGTAAATTTTAACGTGTTAGGACTTGCTATTAAGTTAACCAATCAAATTAATTTGGGTTGAAGTTGTGCATTTATGGTTTATTGCTGAAATTTTTAGAAAAATACGACTAACCCGACCCAAAAACTTTGACCCCAACCTAAAAACTTTGAAATTGTACGTTTTGGGATTATGATTTGTGACCCGACCCGAAAAATTTGACACCATATGGTAATAAACCCAACCACCGAAAATTTCGAATCCACTAAAAAACATTTCTGGCTCCGTCACTGCTTATAACAAGATATATTTTTCGATGACCAATCTACAAAACTAAAGATATGTGCTATTACTATGGTCATGTCACGTTTATTAATGTTAAAACCTAATCTCTCTTTTCATGTAACCAAATAGACTCTCATAATAAGATAACGACAATTTAAATTTAAAAAATGTAATATCTATAATACTATAATAATCAATACTCACTTTATCACATCTGATTCAAACTCTAGTTAAAATACAACATAGAAGATTAATACAAGGTTAACATGATCAAACGCAATGTAGAAAATTAATACAATATTATTTGTTGTACCAACTAGTGTTAAAATATGCGTTAAGTGTAAATGAATAAATAAATAAATACCCTTTAATAGGATATTTGTTTTGTGTGTTTTGTTATCTTTACATTAGTTAGTATTTCAATGTCAGTATCATCGAATAAATACGCATTGGAGGCTTACAAGTTACAACAACTACTACTAAACATTCAATCATATTGGTGTATCAATACTGTCTTAAAGCATGCTTAAGATTAAGTTTTAAAAAACTTATTGGTTTATTGGTGTTTTTAAAAAACAATAAGTTAAAAAAAAAATATTTGCCAATCACAAAAATCTTTTTTATTTTAGTTTTTTAAAAGGACTAAAAAACTATTTTCTGAAAACCAAAAAAATTAGCTTTTTAAAATTACTTTTTGAAAAAGCCAATAAATTATTTTGAAACTCAATCCCAAACATGCTAAATAAGACAGGAAATGGAAATCACTCGCAGTTGTGACACGATAAGTATGAACATATAATATAGTAAGATGCTATGATATTCTTTTCATTTTTCTGACCTTCAACTCCCTACATTACATGTAAGGTTGGAATGTCTTATATTTATTTTGTCACTCGGTTTAAAATAATTTGACAAATGATATAAAAAGAAGAAAGAACTTTTAACAAATTCATAAATTCAATAGTTCATACCCAAAATCTAGAAAGGAAAGACAAACTGCAAAGTAACAACAAAGGGAATCAGGATAGTGTCTTCTATAATGGTCAGAAAAAAACACATTATCCAACTCATACCCTTACTCATATAATCAAAAACCATCCATTTATTCCCTCCTACTACGATCCCTATTATCATATTTTGTGCTGCTTTTAACACGATCACGATCACGATCTCCCTCCTTGCTCCTCTTATGCCCGACATCATCTTCGTGTGTTGTTCTTCTATACGACTCATCTCTTCCACTATCCTTTTTCCTATCATACTCATCTTCCCTATATCTTTTCCTGTCATCCCTACTGTCACGCCTCCTATCATCATCACGGGTTCTATCTCTATCATTATTCCTAGATGTTCTATGATCCGACTCGTCTCTCTTGTAATCTCTTCTTCCCTCTGATGTGCGGTGCCTATCATCTCGCCTATGCTCTCTTCTTCTTTCATCCACCGAGTCTTTATGTTTGTACTCGTTTTTATTTGTTTCATTTGACGCCCGGTGACTCGGTTTTCGATACGCGTTACGGTCATCCGCCTCATGTCTTGGCGGCTTCTTTCTTTGTGGACTTCCATGAGTGTCATCATCAAACACCATGTCATACCTGTAAAAACAACTTTGTGTTAGTCTTAGAGAGCATGCAGACCTTGATTTAAACAAACAAACATGGGTGGCACAATTTTGACCCGTTTACTTATGGCCTGTAAATGAACCGAACATTTTCAGTGAACAGCTTGTTAACCGTTCGGCCAGAAGTTCTTTTATGTTCATTTACTTAATAAATGAACAAACATGAACAAAAACTTTTTTCACTGAGTTAAACAAACGAACATGAGCACGTCTTGTTCGTTCATTTATGTTCGTGAACATTCTTTCATATAAAATTTTTTATGTTCATTCATTTTACTTTCATATATGTTTGTTTAAGTTCGTTCGTTTGCATTCGTTAATATATTCATTAAAATTTTTTGGTCCATTACAACTAAGTCTAGCTTTAATAACTTTCTAGGCCCAACACAATGTTCTCCACGTTACTTTAACTGATTTTAGCAAAGTCATGTTCTTTCATCTATGTTCAATTATGTTCGTTTCATAAACTGTTCGTTTATATTATTAATAAACGTAAGTAACAAACATAAACAAGCACGAACATGTTCATTTTCTTAACTGACAAACACGAACAAGAAAAACTTGTTTGTTTATTTGTTCCATTGTTCGTGTTCGATCGTTTGCTCGGTTAAAGTTATACGAAAGAACACAATCACACTTCGTTCGTGTTCATTCGGTCCGTTTACAAGCCTGCTTATGGGTGGGTTAATCTAAGATGTGGGCTAATCTTTATTTAGAGTGGTCAAGCAGCTCAAACGGTCAACTAAAAAAACACTTGATTTGACCCATTACCGGCCTACCCATCTTGCCACCTCAAAGTGCATGCATAGAGGTTTACATACCTTGAGTCGTTGCCACCTTTTCTAGAAATATCATCATCCTTCAAGATGTACTTTGGAGGTTGTTTGTCATCAGAGATTCCGGTACAGTCTTTTGCAATATGATCAAGGGAACCACATTTAAAGCAACCTTTACCAGCTACAATAAAACCAAAAATAAACGTTTAATAAAAGAAAGAGTTAAATATAAGAACTTAAGTCCAGCCAAACCATTTTTACCTGTTCCAGACCGATTCCCTTTACGCCTGTACTGGTTCCACATTCTTGACACACTTTGACTGAAATCCACGTGTATTCTCCTATCATCTATTAATGCATTATCCATCTGTCATCATATATTGTAAATAATCTTTAGAAATATCATATTTCTAGCTACACATTTCTTTAATGACATAAAACATGAAAATAGAACCATGTGTACCTTGAAGTATGCTTGCTCACAAGCTTCTTTGTCCTCAAACTCTGAAATATAAATACAAATGACAATTTCAGATTAAAATTAAACCAACTAAAAAGTAAAAAACAATATAAAGGGTCAACTTCATATATACCCCTATAAACGTAGAAAATATCAAATATACCCATCACCCATGCAAAACTAATAATATAATACATGCCGTTACGAAGTAAATAGAATATGAAATACACTTAATTCATTAAAAGCATTAATTGAATGCCTATTTTACTCTTATTTTTCTAAATCTTTAAAATTTTAAGGAAAATTGGTTTTAAATACTCCAAACTATGCTCTATTGGCAAATAATGGTTCCAACTTAACATTTGGCTAGTGATGGTCCCAACTAAAGGTGTATTCATTTTTAACGGTCCGCGACTAACAAAAAGTTAACTCCGTTAATCTGATGCCTACGTGGCGCGCTTTGTTGTCATAAACTTGAGTACGTGGCAGCTTACGTGGCAATAAAGCATAATAATAATAATAATAATAATAATAATAATAATAATAACAACAACAGCTTGGACATCAACCATCTTCCTTCATTCATCCATCCTCCACCACCTTACCACAAAGACCCATCAACCGCCACCATCACTACCACCTGCGATTGATGGCGAGCCGAGTAGATTTGGAGCGATGTACCAGGCACCAACACTAGGGTGTTGGCAAGCAGATATGAAGGGGTTTACCAAGAGATGGCGAGCCGAGTAAATAGCAGGTTTGTAGCAGGCTGGACTATTTGTTTGCCAATGTCGTATTGAAGCTTAGCCGGGATCGATTTGTGTCTCCGGTGAATGTGGTGGCAGAAGTCTGAATATGTATTCCGGCGTTGTTAGGTTTTGATATAAATTAGGGCTTTTTGTTAAGGAATTGAATTAGGGCTTGCTGGTCTTATAATTGATTTTGATTAATGAGAAGGTGGTTGTGGTGCTAGGGTTTGGTGGCGGTAGGTGGTGGTGGGTGGTGTTGGTATCTGGTTGAATTCCAGAAAATAAAGAGAGAGAGAGAGAGAGGGAGGGAGAGAGAGAGAGAGAAATAAATAAAAGAAAGAAACTTTGCCACTTAAGCAGCCACATACTCAGTTTTTTACAACATAGCGTGCCACGTAAGCATCATTCTAACGGAGTTAACTTTTCGTTAGTCGCGGACCGTTGAAAATAAATACACATTTAGTTGGGACCGTCACTAACCAAGTGTTAAGTTGGGACTGTTATTTGCCAATAGAGTATAGTTGGGAGTATTTAAAACCAATTTTCCAAATTTTAAATATGCCCATCTATAACTTTAATATTTTTTATTTGCCCGTGTTTAGCTTAAATCTTTACCCATTTTTTAACATATTTTTTTTTATCATGCAGTTATCTGGTTCAAGTTTGATTCTCTGATTCAAATATACAGCTTCCATTGTTAGATTATCCATCATCGAGAGAATAAAAGGAAGACGACAGTTTGGTTTGCTTGGTTATCATAGAAGTCAATCCAAATAAAAAAAATAGGGTTCACACAAATATAATGAAAATGAATAGAATGGTCATTAAGTAAAAATTCAAAACTGGGTATATATGACATTTTTAGTTTTAATTGGGTGTATGTTATATATGAAATTAATTCTTAAAAATATCAATAGCTACAAGAATGATAAAGATAAAAGACTCACCAACAAAGGCATAGCACAAGCTATCTCCAGTTTTATAGTCACGGATTATATCAGCTCTGCAAAAGTTCATAATATTATATTATTATAGAAATTATTACTCTTTAACAAACAGAAAATAGGCCTGGTCAATTAGAAAGATTCAAGATTTTATAACTTACGAGGTCTTCCAAACCGAGAAAAAATGGTATTCAGATCCTCATCCTGTGATATAAAAGATAGAAAATTAAAAAAGAAAGTATAATCATTAAATATACTTAGTTAAACGGTTAAACAACTTACTTCAGTTACAGGATTTAGTTTGCATACAAAGAGCACATTATCAGGAGGTTTAATCTCCGCATCTGGAATATCGCCTATCTGGAACGCCAAAATAAATGACAAAGTGTGAAACTGTGAATGTCTTATGTTGACTAGAGGTAGCAAAGTAGACAGGTCAAGTGGGACGCATAACGGGTCAAAACAAGTAGTTTTATCGCATATTTCAAAATGGGTTGAGTTGACCTGAAAGACTTTATGTCCAAAATTTTCAAACTTTTTAAATTAGGCCTGTAAACAGATCGAACGTTTGGTGAACTGTTTAGCGGGGAGTTTGATTATGTTCGTTTATATAATAACGAATGAACACGAACACATGGCTCATTCGTTCATTTAGGTTCGGGATCGTTCGTTTACAATGGTTCAGTTAAGTTCGTTTTATGTTCATTCATGTATGCTCACTTATGTAGTTTACATTTGTTAATGCATTCAATTAAATATTCTTGGCACATTACAAGTTAGTCTAGTTTTAATTATTTTTATGCACCACACATTGTTGTTCACATTTATTTTAGTTGGTTTTAGCTCAGTTATGTTCATTTACCTATGTTCAGTAATGTTTATTCGTTTACGTTCGTGAACCGTTCGTTTACATTGTTAATTAAGGAACATAAACGAAAATGTTCATATTCTTAATGAACGAGCACGAACATAAAAACCCTGCTAATTTAATTGTAATTGTCCGTTTGGTTCATTTACAGGCCCATATCTAATCACTTGGTGTGTCAAATATGTCTCTACACAAACTATTTTATTTCACGAATAATTAATATGCTATAACAATAATCATTAAAATAAACGATACGTACACTTTCAAGCACAACTGCTCTAGAATGTGCTTCTTTGTCCCGAATGACCTGCTCAAGTTCTGCTGCATCCAATTGCTCATCCAACGGCACCCAATCATCTTCAAGCCTTACTTCATCATCAACCTATATTTGTAACAAATTATTAAACATTATAAACTCAAAAAATATCAAACTTGTAACCCTTTGTGGTCATTTATAATTATAATTTATTACCTCATCTTTTGGCTTTCCTTCAGGTGAAGCATCTGGAACTAGCTCAGCTAACTGTTCAGGATCCTCAAAAGGATCATCAAGTATATAAGCGTGCTTGATGCTGTGACAAAATTTATTAGTTATGTAAGTTAGTAGAAGTTTAAAATCATAGTATGAGAATGTTTGATGTACGGTATGTTTTTATATGGTCTGTTTTTATCGTCTACATAAGCTTCATTTATCCTGGTGAGAGTTTCAAACCCTTCAGCCACCTCACCAAACACCAATAGCAGTTGAACAGCATATATCAATATAAGATGCTACAATTTACTAAGTAATAAATAATCAAAAAACATATCATGAACCATAACACTTACAGTCTTCTTGCCATCCAGATAGTCAAGATCATCACGCAGTGTAATATAAAACTGAAAAACATAAAATGTAACAGTGAGTATGCACTTTTATAACATATTACACTAAAAAATCATTTTTACAATACATTGTAAAATTTAATCTAACAGGAGTACAAAAACAATGTTAAAGTACCTGTGAAGCATTAAGATTCTCTCCAGCACTAGCCATGGCAATCGTACCCGTCTTTGTATGCTTTAGATCCAGTTGAATCTCATCTTGAAAAATACGAGCTTGATCACCATACAAGAATCTGAAACATAAAGCCATAAAAATGCTAATTTGCACCAAGCCTTGACTGTTTAACTAACGATTAAGTTTCTTAATTCAGCCACAAGCGAACTAAATATTTGGTTCTATAAAGTTTTATATTCAAATTCAAGCCACCTGAACCAAGCTAGCAGAATAAACACAATTCACACACAAATCTTAAATTTACTAGCAATCCTTTCATAATCCATTAAGCTGATATTAAATCTAGCGATCGCTTATGTAAAATGAAGGGACTACATTTTAAGCGAATATAATGAAGAGAAGCCCCCAATATATACTACATGACAGAAACAAGTAAGAAAGCGTAGAGAAAGTAACCTAAGTCGGGCCTGTAAGTTACAGACGAATAAAAACCCTAACTATGCAATACTAATAACCTAAGCAGTTTAATCCGATGTTATGTGTTCACTTATTTCCAAATACCAAATGCGTGGGCCATTAACAAAGACTAAATTGAAAAGTAAGTTCATTCTTATGATTATGAGTAAAGAAAAGACACATTTTCTAAAAGGATATCTAATTTTTTTTTTATAAAAATGTAATCTTTTGCATTGGTTATTACTTATTATATATCTAACTAGTTCATAATGTGGGGATTGTCGAGCTTCTTATTGAAAGGACTACTCACATCCTTTACTAAGCGCGAATTGTTCCTTGCTGACCAATGAATCAATCACCAGTTCCGTGGTTGAATGTTTCCAATTTTGGAGTCGGGCTTCTCCACTTTATAAGTGAGTGTTACCCTTTTCGGACGCACGAAGATGTGAAAGTCAAGGCGTTTTAGTCTAACCGCTTTATTAGTTAGTTTATTATTTACACCGGTTCATATTTAACCGCTTTAAATGAGGTTTATATGCACTAGTGAAATCTAATTGGCATGAGGAACATACTATTAGAAGCGGTTTCTGGTGTGTAACCGCTTATAATAAAAATCTAACTGTTTCTATAGAGCTTTTTTGTTGTATAGTTTATAGATTCACACATAAATAAAGAGATGGGATTACATATGTAGAGAATCACCACATTATAATTCGTTCATAATAGTTATGAAGTACGATACACTTTTACATATAACACAAAATGACCATATAAAACATAAAAAGACATTCTAGTAAAAGAGATGTCTTGTTGAATTGTTTTAGACCACGGCTGTACCTCAAGCATGTCAAACTGTCATCTATAGTTTATTTCTGTAACTAGTGTGGTACCCAAGTGTTGCGCTGAGTAGTTCGTAAAACCTCAAAGTTGAAGTCGGGTGTTGGTAAATTCCGAGTGTTATGTAGGTGAGTCGATGCAAATTCAGTTAGTATTGTTTACGTTCGTTATGGTATAGACACCGTTGGTAAAATCTTAGCGTTAAACCCCAAAAAATATATTCATCTAATTATAATATAAAAAATAAAATAATTCAAAATGACATTTGTTTGGTCGGTAAACCTAGTCGGTGGTAAACCCAAGCGTGTCACTTCCATAAATTGAGACGGTAATTGGACACGAATTTTATTAGTTTTGGGTATGTTCGTTACGCTACTGGAGCTACTAAAGGGAAAAATATAAAAATTTATTGACCCAAAGGGGTGGTGTTGCTCGGTAAACTCGAGCTTGCGTTGCCGGTCCCGAACGTTGAGTCCGTAAGTCTATGCGAATTTGGTTGGTTGTTGTCACGTCCGTTACGTTATCGGAAACAAAAAAAACAAATCGTTCAGTCATCTTTCGTATGTTTGTTTTGATACCGAAATGGAAAAAAAATAATACTATGAACAAGTAAGGTGGCGCCAAGTGGCCTAATGACGGCTTAGCGGCACCAAACTTGTAATTCGTATATATATAGTGGCATTCTATTTTGTCGGGTGACCGGACCCAATCGGAAAATTTTAACGGTAAGTTGATAGACATCAGAGCACAAAATGTTGTTGAGTTGGGTAAAAGACAACCAATAATAATTTATGATAACTTTTGAGTTCTAGTTCTTCCATTTTGTTCAATCAGTTTGTTAAGCCAGTTCATGACTAACAAGCTCAAAGCAAATATTCAAGCCTAAACTATTACCGTTTAAACAGTAAAGCTCAAGCCAAGCTTTTAACTCATCTAGGCTCATCAAACAATCGAGCGGAAGCCCGGTTCTTACACACCATTTTACAAGTAGAGCTTAAATTTAAACTTCAGACTTAATCCAAGCCAGGCGGGGCTTTATAAATTAGAAAGACCCAAGCTCGAGTATTGCTAAGTTCAGGATCGTCTTAGCTTGTTTACACCTCTAGAAACTATAAACAACTTGTGAAATGCTCAGTCGCCAACCACCATTGAGTTATTTTGTAACTAACTTTGACCCGTTTTTTATACAAACATTTTCAGGCCCGTTTTCTCCTTAAAGACTTAAACTATATCCCGATTCAACTCAGAAAAACAAAAGATACACAGACTAGCCCATTTCCAGTTGTTTAGGTCGGATATTCCAAAAATTACATGACTACTTGAAAGTTGTTATTTCCATGAAAATTTCAGACATCACCATCTATCAATAATCTATATAACCTCTATATATTATAAACTGAATACCTCATTGAGATAGTCTAGCAACAGATGCAGCACGCACTATATCAACAAGCTGTTCATCAAGTTCTAGAAGCTGCCCTGAGTTTCTAAGATGATGATACGATGGTGCCATAAACTTAGCAGCCAACTCAACCAAATCCCACTGGCAACAATCAGCACCAATTTGAATCATTTTAGTTGCCATGTTAACTGAATCTAAGCAATTCATAATTACTTCTAAACATTCTTTGTGAAGGTCTTCTAGAAGCCAACTGTCTGATAAACAGTACAGTTCAACATATGGAATGACTTGTTCTAACTTCACTTGTTCGTCTAGGTTATGCCATAAACAACCGTGTTTGGGTTTTGGAACAAGTTTACCAGAATACAGCCAGTTTACTAGCCGAACTAGTGCGTTCCAACCGAGGTCAATCTTTATACTTTCAGACTGGCTGCAAATTAAAGATATATGATGAAACAGTCTAATGAAATATGCAAATCTAAGACTAAATATGAATACAATCGTGGTTTAAAAAATCGTGAGGCTGTATACTATGTACAACCAGAATATGCATATCTTTTATATATATATCAGCATTTTTATCAAGTAAGCATATTATATTTTCCCATCCCTTTGGTTGTTTCTATATCACAGCCTCCTATAGGCATGTAAACGAACCGAACATTCAGTAAGTCGTAAATCGTTCGGCGGGAAGGTTGGTTATTTAGTAACGGACGAACATGAATAGAAGTTTTTGTTCATTTAGTTAAATGAGTGAACATGAACACATGACTCATTTGTTCATTTATGTTCTTTAATGTTTGTTCACTTAAATTCGTTTTTGTTCATTTGTTTACGTTCATTTATGTTCGTTATTTTACGTTTGTTCGCTTATGTCCGTTAATATATTCCTTTAAATTTTTTAGGCCCATTACAATTTAGTCGTTTTAATAACTTTTTAGCTCCAGCACATTGTGGTTCGACTGGTTCACATTAGTTTTTAATTGGTTTTAGTTCATTATGTTCATTCATCTATAGTTACAGAGTTCATTTATATCCGTGAACCGTTCGTTTATACTGTTAACTAACGAACACGAACCAGAAAACTCATTCATCTAATTGTTCGTGTTAGATCGTTTGTTCGGTTAAAGTTAAACAAACGAACACAAGCATGCTCTGTTCGTGTTCGTTCGGTTCATTTACAGGCCTAGCCTCCTGCAGGCCTAACTTTGACCAAGATGTGCAAGAGACACTGCCTCGAGGCCCTTGCGGCATTTTCCAGATTGTCTCGCGTCTAAGGCACACTTTTTAAAACCAAGATTATAATATATAAGTACCTTTCTTGCATTCCAGAACAAAGCAAAGCGCGCATGTGATCCGAACTTGCACATAAAATGGCCTTATGAGCATGTAAGTGTTGGGTTTCTATGGATATTTTAAACTTAGTTAACCATTTAACTAGTCACAATTAAGGCGGAAGCGTGATATAAACAAACTAAACATATGTATCCATGTGTTTATATATGTATATATTACAAGTTTATAGGAAATGTGTACATGAACAACCTAATTTATTCATGTTATAAGATTACCAATAATCTATTTATTAGAAACCCGAAGCAAGGATCAAATGATACGGGAAAACTAAACTATCAAAGCTATAAACACTTACATTCTTAACCTTTTAAGAGTGTAGTTGATGTTGAAGAAGATGATATTGATGCTAGACTTTCAAAGGGAAAATCCTCAAACGGAAGATACCCCGAGCCTCCAACACACACCGAACTTTGTTAGGGAGCTTGAACACGAATAATCGAGACCCGAGCCTCTTCCTTATGATCTTGGCCGAAAACCAAAACCAAGAAAGAAAGAAAGAGTTGGTTTGCTTACTTGAAAGACTTAATTGTTACTTGTTTGAATATATATAATCTCATTCAAAAACAATCAAATCTTTTCATGTCATGTGTTAGGTTTTATTTTGGTCAAGTGAAGATTACTTAACCTCCACTACATCCATGACAAAATATTGACCAAAACTTTGGGGTGTGGGGCCCACCCAAAACCGACCCCAAAAATATATTTATTTATTTATTTTTTTTTTATTTATTTTATACTTTATAAAATATATAAACACCCCATCTTTTATAAACCATTTTATAAAAGAACACATAGTTAAATAATCATTCCAATAATAATTATTTGAATAAATAAATTAACCAATTAATTTATTTAACACTTTCAAGTAAGTATTCAGAAACCCGATTTTCTGAATGTATCGTGTTCTGTATTTGTCTCATAGATCTTATCTTAACAAATACATAATTGGTGTGTGTCTAACTCGTTATTGGGTATGACCCGACTTGGATCAAACACAACTAGCCACATTAACCTAATTATGTGTCTCGGGCATACGGTATTCCAACAATCTCCCACTTGCACGTGACTCATAAGAAGTTAATGCTAATGGTGAATACCGCCTAACAACTGGTCACCACCCTTAGTGTGCTTGACTAAGTGCCATTCAATAACATCATCCCCTTCAAGTCCATACTTGATATGATATAGGTAAGTCTTATCATTACATCCCTTTATTACTAGATGTCCTGTCAAATCGAAGAGACACAGAGTGATCATTCTCTCAATGATTTAACTTAACAGGCCTTAGACATCTAAACTCTCAACACATAAGAGGAACAAATCCCATCTTGACTGCATACATCCTCGTTGACATCTCATATGATATCTGAGCTCTTTCTTACACGTCATCGTGTTACCGAAATAACAAAGAAGAGAGTCAAGTTATCAGACTTGATGAAAAACCAGATCCAATATGCATCTCTGGTCAAAGGACACAATGATACTCGCCTTTACTCAAGGATTACTTATGATCAGTTGCACTAACTCCATGCAGTGATCCTTGAGAGCGGATCATGTCCAATATTTGTATCCCACAAATATCTATGAACCTTGGTGGCAAACCTATGCCCTATATTCATCACATGAATATCAACCAATCCGGGTTCATAATAGTCTTACCTTCATACTTGTTCCCACAAGCATGATCGACTACGGACGTTTAGAACAACATAAGTCATTCATGGATTAAACATGCAAATATAGAACATAACTCATTGAAAAATTAAAACATAATTAATTATCATGAGATACCCATTACATTTGTTCTTATACAAACACTAAACACAGATTAAATCCACTCACTAGAATACCGAAGTCCTAATGCACAAACATGACCCTCATGCTTTGGCCTATCGAGGAGCTTCGTGAGTGGGTCCGCAATATTTTGATCGGTATGAACTTTATGAATACATATCTTTCCTTTTTCAACTTCATCCCTTATGTAGTTGAATCTGCGCTCAATGTGCCTCGTTTTCTGATGAGCACGAGGCTCCTTGATCTGTGCAATAGCACCCTCATTGTCACAGAATATCTCTAGGGGCTCCTGAATGGTAGAGATAATCCCTAGATCCATGATGAACTTTTTCATCCATGCAGCCTCTTGGGCTGCCATTGAAGCGGCGATGTACTCAGATTCTGTAGTGAATAACGCGACAACATCCTGCTTCGAACTCTTCCAAGAGACAGCGCCTCCATTCAAAATGAAGACATATCCCGACTGTGACCGAGAATCATCTCGGTCAGTTTGGAAACTCGCATCCACGTAACCCTTTACGACGAGTTCCTCCTCACCAGACCCATATATTAAAAACATATCCTTAGTCCTTCTAAGGTATTTTAATATATTCTTGACAGCCATCCAATGACTGTCACCTGGGTTGTGCTGGTATCTACTCGTTATGCTTAAAGCATACGAGACGTCCGGTCTGGTGCACATCATTGCATACATAATAGATCCTATTGCCGAAGCATAAGGAACATGCTTCATCCTATCCTGCTCTTCTTTAGAGCTAGGACTTTGGGATGAGCTTAACACGGTTCCTCTAGGAATAGGTACCAAACCTTTCTTAGAGTTTTCC
>NW_027503471.1:0-31855 GCF_021521415.1 Bidens hawaiensis
AGACTTCGGTTTGTGGACAAAGGTTTTTTTGACTGATTTGATAAATGCTCCTTTCCAAAACCCGAATTATGATCCAAAGGTAGCCAATTTCTGAATTAATTGAGCAACCAGGTTGAAAGAGGATTCCCCAATATGCCTACTGCTGAATCCTTCCTCAAGAAAGAAAATGGGGTACGTGATCCTCATACTGACAAGAAAATGCTAAACATGTGGCCTCTGACTAATAAAGTGACGTCCATTCCGATCACCAAGAGATTTCCTGAGGGTTCTCTTGATGAAATGAAGTTTTGGGCCTAGGATGGTGAGACAGCTACTATAATTATAAGTCCTAATAAAGGATAGTATTGTATTGTTGATCCAAGAGATTTAATGAAGTTCAGCGAAAAGGATATCAAGACCTTTAGCGGCTTTCTGATTATGGTCGAACCACTATATGAGCCAGCTGCTAAGGAGTATAATAGAATGGTGGGGTCGATCATATGAACAAGATCATGGGCGGGTGCTTACAAGGAGGTTGATGCTGACGTACTTGAGCACGAGTAAGGATCAAGCAGTAAACCAAGGGGGAGATTGTTGGGCTATACTTAATGGTTTACGTTTTATATATTTGGGCTATTTATTGTAAGATTTCGGTGGGCTTAGTGTGTGTTTGGGCTTAGGGTTAGTGTGTGCTATATATACATGATGTAGCTAGGCTGTAAGGGGTTGGTCATTTGTAATCGGTGAGGGACGAGAGAATATACTCTCATTGTAATCATTATTAAGGTATTATGTTAGTGCACGGTTTTGCGTCTTGAGTCTTTGTATTTATCACTTAATTAATGTAATAATTATTAAGTTATTGAGTTAGTTCGTTAAGGAAGTCATCTAGTTCGTTAAGATGTTTAACGAACTAGACTTAAGTTATGTTCCCTGCTGATTCGTTAAGGATGTTTAACGAATCAGGAGGTGTTCCGTTAAGTTATTTTGTTTTATGTATTGTAACGAAGTCGGCGTCTAGTTCGTTATGGAATGTTAACGAACTAGACCCGTCTTCTATAAATAGTGGTGTCTTCCACTGTTAATTTAAGCTTTGAGATTTAATATTAACTAAACTCTATCAAGATCTCCTCTCAATCTTCCTTAACATATTCAACCTTAATATTATACATACACACACACACACACACACACATATATATATACAACCAATACAAATAGTAATACATACCATATAGATCGATTATGAGCATCATGAACTAGATCTGTAAAATTGGTTAAGTTTACCCTAGATCTGAGATCTGATTTAGGGTTACACAGCTTAAGCACCCGACGTTGAATAGAACATGTATTTTGAAGTAATCTTGTGTGTTTATAGTGTTTTTTCGTGGTTATATTGAGTTAATTCATTGTTAGATTTAGCCTAACAACGAGTTTACGTAATATCACATTGAAAGATCCTTCTTCGGGACTTACATACAGAAATGGTGATCCCAACAACAAGGATCCATCATCAGGATCCTAAAGATAACAATGAGCAGCTGATCCATGATCTTGACACCATTTATGTAGTTAGGGATCAAACTAAAATTAGGATGGCAACCTATCTGTAAAGGATCACTAAGGCATATAAAACAGGAGCACAAGAATCAAAAGATTTCAAGCGGGTGATCTCGTGCTCTTAAAGACATTCAAGAATACTAAAAAATCAAGTGATGAAAATTTTGCACCTAAATGGGAAGGTTCATATCTAATAGACTAAGAAACACGTAAATGAGCATGTTGGTTAACAACTATGGATGGAGAGATCCTTACAAGATCGTGGAATGCTATACGTGTCAAAACCTATTTCCTTTAAGTTAAAAGTTATCCTTAGATGGATTCTAGGTACGTGCCTTATCCTTATCCTTTTAATTTTCATTACATTCCTTATTTTTTTATTGTTATTCTTCAAAACAAATGTACTGACTTAAGCATGTCTAACACCCACCCTCACCAAGGTTTTTTAGGTTTTGTAGAAATCTCCAAGGATCAGGATACCAGATAGGGATTGGTCATCTCTCTTAAGTTTAAGAAAACAAACCCCTTCAAAGGTTTAAAGGTTTTTTCACCTTTCTAGCATAGGGGTTTCTAAACTCCACACGGAGTGCACAAAATCTAATGATAATTCATGATGGTGTGATCTGTATACGTAACATTTGAAGGAAATTTTGTTATTGTCGGTTCTACCAAGGATTCAAAATTAAAATGTGACAGATGTCCTCAGTAGCATAATCTTGGAGCATTCTACATTCTTGGAGCATTCTGCTTGTTGAAGCAATCTTGGACCATCTCATCATCACATTCTACATTCTTGGAGCATTCTGCTTGTTCATTTTCTGGTTCAGTGAGCACAATCTACTCAGTAGCATAATCTTCTTCATTTATCACTTCATTTTCTACTTCTGTCTGTATGTCAGTCAAGACATCAGTAGCAATGTCAGTAGGAATATCAGTAGCCACATCAGTGATAGTCACATTTTCTTCTGTATTCATCTCTTCAATCCTTTCCTCAGTCTCAACATGCTCTTCAACATTTGTCATTTCAGTCTCATTTATTCTCTCAACATTCTCCTCATTCCTCCTTTCATCAATGTAATCATAATCTTGTTCTGCGCCCTCGGAAATATCACCTTCATACTCATCATCATCAATCCTCCTTTCATCACTGCTCTCCTCTTCATCATCATACATATTCATAATCAACTTTAAAGCGTCAGCAGTCTCTGCAACTGTTGCAGCTTCTTCAATATACACATTAGAGACAGTTGGCCTTTCTTCATTCTCCCCCTATTTTGGGGCAGCTGAGGTCTTCTCATCCTCCTGCACCAGGGACTTAATTTTCAATTCAGCTTCTATCAACATCTGAATCAACATCACATTTTCATCTATTACCTCCTCATTTTTTCTTCTCACCTCTTCAATTTTTCTTTTCAACTCAGAATTTTCAAATAGTAAGTCCAAATTTCTTTGAAAGGTGTCTGTATGTGGAGTTATAGGTGGTGATGTAGAGAAAGGTTCAAACTCAGGTTTTTCTGTGGTATGAGTTTGGAAAATGGATGGTGGTGGTGATTGTATATGAGGTGGGCTAGAAATGAATGGATCAGACTGGATTGGACTAGTTGTTGGTTGTGTTTGTGGTGTTGGTGATGTATGTGTTGAGATTTCTGGTTGGCTTATGGTTAGTGTTTGAGGTGGAGATTGTGGTAGTGCTTGTGTAATGGATTGGTCAATGTGTTGTGGTGACTGTGGTGGTGTTGGAATAGTTTGTTCAATTTGCTCAAGTTGCTTCCCCTGATCAGGTGCAACAACTTCCAAAGCTACTCCTGCTCCTCCTTCATCTCCATCAACATTACCATCTTCATCATCAGAATTTCCATCATCATCACTGTCATCATTATCAACACTTTCCTCCTCTGAGCTTAATTCAGGTACTGGCATTATCTCCAAGTCATGGTTTAACAACCATGGCAGGATCTCAAATGGAGCTTCAACATTGAATCTATTAGCAACACCTGGATTCTTAATTCTCTTGTAAGTGTCAGGGTTTTGCAGTAAGTGTGTAATTCCCATAGTGGGTAGATCCTGTAATTCTCTGTTAAAGATTATCTGCAGGAACCTTGGATATCGTAAGAATCTGTCCTTCTCTACCTTCTTCAAGTTTGAAACCAGTCCATCAAAGATCATTTTTGAAAACTTAAAGGGTAGATCATACATAATCCCAACAGTAGCATTTGCTAAATCATGACTCATAAAAGTCCATGATCCTTTTCTTGGAGCAAACCCCTGTACCACATGGTGAATGAGAAATCTGTACATTATTGGGAACATCCCCTTCTAAAATTGTCCATCATGGACTGTTCCCTAATAACCCATAGTCTCTTCAAATATTCTCATCAGCTGTGCTGTATTGAAATCTATATGGTTATGATCATCATCATTCAACTGTAGACATCTTCTTATCATCCTTTCAGTCACATGTATCTCATGGCCAGCAACAGAGGCTTCAATTCTTCGGCCATTGATGTCATCTACCAGTGTTGTAGATCTCCAGAAATCAAGTGAGTGATTTCTGTAGATGACTGGATTTTCAGTTAAGGCAAAACTGACATTTGAACGAGCCATCCATCTAATCATTGGTGCCACCGGCTCATTGTCAGGTGTGACTTGCAGAAGTGCACACATATTATGTTTCTTTTCAAAGAAGTACTTCGGCTGTTCTTCTTCTGCCATATCTGAACATCACAATCAAAACATATTCAAAGTAAAATTAGTCATAAAGTTCAGTACTTTAGATAATTTCAAGGTATAAAAATGAAGAAGAAAGAAAAGAGAGAAAATCATCAAGAACCTGTTCTTCGACAAATTTATAACCTAAACACATAAACAGAGTATTAGTAATCAGATACATAATCAAAGCCCATTATAGTCTAATCGTGGTTGAAAAACACATTAATGTTGCTTACCGAGTCGGAATTAGAGGGCTAATTCAATTTAGGGTTTGGATTGAAGTAAAATGCGATTAGTCGGTTAGGTTTCTTTGAGAGTAAGCAGTTTGCAGTGGAAGGAGAGAGAGGGAAAAATAATGTTGAAAATTTTGCCTAATTTCCTCTTTTATACCTTTTGAAAGTGGGTTTTAAATGTTCTTTGTCATTTTGTGAATTATTAGCTGTCATACAGTAAAATTATCCACTTGATATATTAAAAACAATATTTATCTTTTGAGGTAGTAAAACCTTACTCGGAATTATTCTTTTCAAAGTCTACTCGGTATACATCCACTTACAAAGCTTACCCGGTCAAACTTTGCTTGGAAAATTTTCATTTTTGAATATACAAAGTTTGCCCGAATCCTTCTATTTATAAACCTTGCTCGATCAAGCTAATTAATTTAAAGTTAAGACATAATGAAGAAAGCTTACCCGAAATACTAGATTTCTTGAGAAATTAATCACAAGGCAAATAATCAAGTATAAACATCAAATAAACATCCTTACTAGGAATCAATCAAGACACCCATATAGATTTCTCAATTTCAAATTAAAACTTATCTAGCATAAACCCTAATAAGAATCATAATCAATTTTATCATACTAAATAACATATTCAATCAAGCATACTTGAAAACATAGTGTGCCCGAGCAACCATTCAAGAGAATAGTGTTCCCGAACACCTTTCTAATGCAAAGTATACCCGAATAACCTTCATATAATACAAAGTGTGCCCGGAAAAGGATTTCTAGTAGACAGTGTACTCGGAAAGTTAAGTTTTGAAATTACCAAGTATATTGAGGAAACAAAAGTGTACCCGAAATATAAAGTGTGCCCGAAAACACTTGTAATCTCAAAGAAATCATAAACACACATATCACAGAGCATGCTCGGAATGAAATTAAAACACATAAACATTTAAGTGTGCTATAGTCTAAAATTTCAAAGAGCTTGCCCGAAAATCCTATGTTAGCACTAAGCTTGCTAGGATAAACACATTCAATCATCAGGTATGCCCTTACCCGAGGGATTTCAACATGCCAAACCATACCCGAAAAATGACAAACTTAAATAGTAATATCAAAACATGCTCGGAAAGATTAACAAACCTTTCCTAACAACATATTCACACAAATCACAAAGCTTACTTGATGTACTTGACTAAGTTCATAAAGTTTGCTTGGACTCACAATCAGCATATAACATGCATAGCTTGCCCGAAACAAGAATTTCTTGTTAAAAGCTAGCTATAACAACACATAATCATCTCAAGACTTCAAGCTTGCTCGGGAAATGAGTACACAGTGTACTCTACCCGGAAAGTGTAAACACTTCAAAGCATGCCCGAAAATCATAAAGTTAGTCAAAAATGACTAAGCTTACCCGAAAATCATAAAGTAACATATTCAAACATATTCATTTGTTTTGTGCCCGGAAAGGTTATAAAACATCAAACCTTGCTCGGGAGAATGTCCTTTGCTTTAGAGAATCTCCTTTGCTCGAGAACATGTCTAGTTGAGTTTCAAAAGTCAAACGGGTCAAGATGAACAAAATGATGTATACTTGCTTATCCGTTGACTTTTTGACCGTGTGTTCTTAATGAAAAATGTTTGCCCAAGTATGAGTGACCGTTTGGAAGTGAATTTTCTGGTCAACTCAGCTGTTGACTGTGTCGGGTCAACGAGGGGCATTTTGGTCATTTTGAAGTGTTGGTACATGTGTGTCAGTAGTTCATAGTCTAGCATTTGTAATCGAGTCTGTAATGTAATTATGTTTTGTTTATGATTGTTTTGTAATACGCGAAGTTGTCAACAAGTTAGCTATGGCGAACTTGTTGAATCAGCGAAGTTATGGACAACTTCGCCAATGGCGAAGTTGTCGTGTATAAAACTGTTTCGCTGAAACAGTTTGAGTGTTGGTCGTTTAGGGTTTGTTTCAGTGTGTTTCATATTGTTACGTGTTATCTTCTGTAATAGTGACCGTGAGTCACGTGTTCGGTTATCAATATAACGTGGTTGATTTATTGCTCGTGTGATTCTATCTCTACACTCGTAACTACCTGCGCAGGGATTCCGCACCTGCGTTGTTAGCGATATCCCGTGTACGATCCGTCCAGGAACCTACAATTGGTATCAGAGCCGATCGGCTCGATTGTGAGGTTCGGGATTTCACGCGGGTGTAGAAAACGTCTCGTTTGACCTATTCGCGGGACGTGTTTTTGTTGGGATTGAGTTTTGTTAGTGCTTGACAGTCATTTTCAAGCCTTTGCATTGATCGGGAGCTGCTGGATTGACGAAAACAGATCTGAACAAACTTCCCTGTTCATCGGGCGAAGTTACCGTTCATCGGGCGAAGTTACCATTCTTCAGGCGAAGTTGCCGTCGCTGGAATTAGGGTTTTTGGCGAAGATATAAGGATTAGCGAAGTTAACTACAACTTCGCTCACTTCATAAGTTCGCCTTAGCGAAGTTATCCGCAACTTCGCTTCATACCCAAGTTCGCTCAACTCATAAGTTCGCCAGAGCTAAGCGAAGTTATTTTTAACTTCGCCAAATTCAAGCGAATTTAAGATCTCAGCGAAGTTCTCTTTCAGCGAAGTTAACCTTCAAGCGAAGTTATTCTTAACTTCGCCTACTGAGCTGTTTTAATATTTTTTTGTTTTTCCAGTTTTTTTCAGGTTTTTGCAAGGATGTCGTCGATCAACATCTCTGATTTGGTCAAGATGGAAGTAGAAGCGGGGTCTGCCACTAAGGCCCCGAGGCTGATGAAAGGAACTGACTTCGTGGCATGGAAGGATAGATTCATCTAATACATCAAATACCAGGATGCCAAAATGTGGGTGTGCATCCAGGATGGATATATCCCTCCAACTATGCAATACGAAGGCCGTGACGTAGTTAAGAAGTACAGCAAAATGGAGGACGAAGAAAAGAAAATGTATGAGGCCGAAAGCAAGGCCCATGCTGCGATAACAATGGCACTTCCTCAAGAGGTTCTCCATACGTTCCGAAAGTACACTTCTGCAAGAGAGCTTTGGGATGCTCTTGAAAATAGATTCGAGGGGAATGTGGGTATCCGTGCATCGAAGGTAAAACTTTTGAAGACCCAGTTCTCCGTCTTCAAATTTTTGAAGAACGAATCGCTGGATGATATTATCACCAGATACTATCATCTAATGACAGAGCTTAGCAATTATTCGATTGCTTACCGAGAAGAAGAGATCGTTGAAAAACTTCTCGATGCTCTCCCACCGAAGTGGGAAATGTACACCGTTCTTATGAGGGAAGACAGAGACTTTCCTAATTATGATCTTGAAACGGCAGTGAACAAGCTCAGAACTTATGAGCTTAATATGGTTCGAAAAGAAACACCTACAGATCAGATACAAGACCCTGGTATGTATGGTGCAAAGGTTAACTCAGGCTCAAGTTCGAGGCCTGAATCTGCTGCTTATTACTCTAAAGGGGAGTCAGGTTCTGACTCGTCTCATGAAGGAAACGTTTCTGTAAACACGAATGGTGATGTATGTTTCGTTGCTGGAGGATCTAGTACTTCAAAGCCTCAAGCATCCACAAGTAGTTTTTCTGCAAATGCATCAAGCAATAGTTATTCCAAGATGCCTATGAGTGTAAAATCTGCTGAAGAGCAGTTTGCAGTCTATGCATCATTTATTGCTTCCTACGAAAACTACATCCAGGGGAAGATTGTGGACCCTGCTGTTCTGGATGAGGACTACGACCAGATCGATGCTGATGATCTGGAGGAGATGGATTTGCAATGGCAAATGGCAATGATTGTGAGGCGTGTTAAACGGTTTATGCACAAAACTGGAAGAAAGTTTGTTGGTGGTAGGCCCGGGTTCGACAAGTCCAAGGTAAGGTGCTATAATTGTCAACAGTACGGGCACTTTGCCAAGGAATGCAGAAATGAGAGGGTTGAACGAGGACAAGGTCGACCTACACAACACTCAGGAGTTAACAGAGAGATAAATGCCATGTTGACCAGAGAGGCAGGAGAGTACAACTGGAATCAACGCTCAAGTGGTTCTGGTGAGCAAGCAAACATGGCTGAGTCTGAAGCTGAAGAATGTGAGAAGGTTGAAGAAATTGAGAAAGCAAATGAAGAAGAAACCGCTTTCATGGCAAATGACAAAGATAATCGCTCCGAGGTAAGTCCTAAAACTATTTGTACTAGTTGTGAGAATTTGTCTGAGCAACTTAAAACGATAACTGATCAGTATGTCCATTTAGATGCTGACTTTAAAACTATTAAAGAAGATCACCATTTTACGAAAGCAAGAGAAACGAGTTATAAAATTAAAATAAAAGCATGTGAAAAAGATGTTCAAAGCTTAAAAATTAAACTTGCTGAGAAAATTGAAATAATTGATCTTAGTTATGAAGTTTTGGAGGAAAAAACTAAAGTGATTGCTGATCGGGATAAACAGATTGCTGACCACCAGGTAAAGGTGGTGGAACTGAACCGCAAACTTGAGCAGTTCAGGAATTCCTCAACCATCCTTGATCACCTCGTGAGTGATCCAGGTACCTCTGCAAAGAGGGGAGGAATCGGATATCACGAAGTTCCACCACCCTTTAACCACAATTATACATATAATCCGAGTGTTCAGAAATCTGTTGATTTCGAGGTTAATCAGACAACTCCAATTAAGATTTCAAGGGTAGAATCAAGTGTTAGCTGTGGTGAAACGAGTTCGCCTGTTTCTAGTGTAAATATTTCTGTTACGAGTCCAGTCTCATCGGATTCGGATAAGTTGTCCGAATCTGGGAAGACGAAAGAGAATGTAGTGTTACCTACCGGTGGAGATAAAAATAAATCTTCTAAAAAGTGTACTCCACTCAACCCGTATGTCCCACCTTATGTGAGACGAACGGCTGGTAACACTGCCTCTACATCCAAACCAACATTTGACAAGAAATTGGAGAGTCGGTGTTGCTTTAGATGTAACAAATTAGGGCATTTAGTTGCAGATTGCCCTCTGGAGCCGAGATTCAGAGGTGTGAAGCCAAATAAAAATGAGAATAAGCGTCATTTTGTTCCTGCTAAAAATGAAAACTTTAAAAAATGCCAAAATGTAACGAATTCAAGCTTTCATAAAGACCAACCTCATTTTTACAACCAAACCTCAAGATATAACACTTTCAATTCTCAAAGGTTTGGAAGGCATTACACCCAATCTGCAAGGAGATTCCCTAACAGGACTTACAGAAATTATCCTAACGCTAACTTGAGAAAGCAAGGGTACGGGACGTATCGATCCAAGACCAATTGGTCTTGGGTCCCAAGATTCTAACTCTTTGTTTTATTGTGCAGGAACAGTTGAACAGGGCTGCAAACAATCTTTGGATTGTAGATAGCGGCTGTTCCAGGCACATGACAGGCAACAAACACTTGTTGCAAGACTTAAAACCTGTTCAGGGAGCTAGAGTTAGTTTTGCTGGTGAAAGCGGTGGAAGGATTACTGGTAGAGGGACTGTGTCGAACGGGAGAATGACACTTGAAAATGTAAACTTTGTGGAGGAATTAAAGCACAATCTGCTGAGTGTGTCGCAGATTTATGATAAAGAATACACTGTCCATTTCACTAAGAATGAAGCGATTGTATTGAAGCCTGGTTTTCATATACCAGAAGAATGGATAGTAATGAAAGCTCCACGTGAAACGAATACATACGTGATGGATATGAGGTCTACTGAAATGGCCACCGGAGAATCCTGTTTAATGACAAAGGCAAGCGAATCAGAATCAGAATTATGGCACAGGAGAATGGGACATATTCATCTTCGTAAGATGAACTTCATTGTCAAAAATGGGCTTGTGATGGGCGTTCCCTTAAAGAGTTTTAACTTTGAAGATAAATGCATAGCGTGCAAGAAGGGAAAACAACACAAGAAAAGCCATCTCACCAAGACGATCAACTCAATTGCTGGTACTCTAGAACTACTTCATATGGATCTCTTCGGTCCGGTGAATGTACAAAGTCTAGGCGGTACTTCTTACTGCTTGGTGATAACTGATGATTACTCGCGATACTCGTGGGTATATTTTCTGAAAACGAAAGACGAGACGACTCAGATGGTGAAGAATCTAATTACAAAAGTCGAGAACGTCATGAGTAAATCAGTTAAATTCATCAGAAGCGACAATGGGACAGAGTTCAAGAACTTTGAGATGGAAATCTTTTGTCTTCAGAAGGGTATTGAGCACCAATACAGCGCTCCGTATACTCCACAACAGAACGGAGTAGCTGAAAGGAAGAACCGAACGTTGATTGAAGGAGCCAGAACTATGCTGGCAGACTCTAAGCTTCCTGTGATGTTCTGGGCTGAAGCAGTTGCTACAGCCTGCTATGTTCTGAATCGGGTGTTAACCGTTAAGAGACTTGGAAAAACTTGTTACGAGCTTATGCACGGAAGGAAGCCCAACTTGTGCGGTCTTGAACCTTTTGGGTCTCCTTGTTCGTTTTTGAAGACTAATTCGAAATTTGGTGAAGTAGCTGATGAGGGAATCCTAGTCGGTTATGTTGTTGGGACTCCCAACAGACGGGTCTTCAATACGACAACTTGCAAGGTGGAGGTGGTTTGTAACACCGACATTACTAGTTACCAACCGCCAAAACCAAGCAATGGACCTGCTGAGCTGTTTGACTATGTTAAACTTTTTAAGTCGTTTAACGTACCTACTTTGGAAATTTCTGAAGAAGACGAAAGAGCAGTGACGAAGATGATATTTGATGAGGAAGAGGAGGTAGTGCAACATCAGATGACAGAAAAATCTCAGCCTTCCACATCAAACCCTATCGATACCCCTGCGGCCTCAACTGAAGATGAGTTTATTAATCCTTTTCACTCTCAGCCTGAAACTACCATAGATGAGATCTCTTCAAACTTGGAAGACAATTTGCATGTCGGTGCTGTTCCGACCACGAGAATTCACAAAGATCACCCATTGGAGAATGTTATAGGTGATGTGTCCTCTAGTGTACAAACCAGAAGTAGCTTGAATGAGCACACCTGTGTTTATACAAGCATTAAAGATACAGGTATCATGAACGAATGTTTGTACTCTTGCTTCATAAGCCAAGTCGAACCGAAGAATTATCAAATGGCTTTAAAGGACAGCTCGTGGGTCGAAGCCATGCAAGAAGAGTTGGCTCAGTTCGAAAAAATGGAAGTTTGGACTTTGGTTGAAAAACCAAAGAATGTGCATGCTATAGGCACGAAATGGGTGTTCAAGTGCAAGAGAGATGAAAAGGGGATTATCGTGAGAAATAAGGCGAGGCTGGTTGTTAAAGGTTTTAATCAGCAAGAGGGTATTGACTACAATGAGGTTTTCGCTCCTGTTGCCCGGTTAGAAGCGATTAGATTGTTTTTGGCGTTTGCTGCATCGAAAAAGATGAAGGTGTTTCAGTTGGATGTGAAGAGCCCATTTCTTAACGGGAAAGTTGATGAGGTTGTGTTTGTTGAGCAACCTCCGGGTTTTCCTGACCCAGACTTTCCGGATCACGTATACAGGTTGAGCAAGGCGTTATATGGGTTACATCAGGCACCTCGTGCCTGGTATTCAACGTTATCAGACTACTTGCTGGAAAATGGTTTTGCAAGGGGATTGATCGACAGTACGCTGTTTGTGAAGAGAGAAGGATGTGACTTCTTACTGGTTCAAGTCTACGTGGATGATATCATTTTTGCTGCATCAAGAGTATCCATGTGTCAGGATTTTGAGGCTGTCATGAAGAATCGATTCGAGATGAGTGCTATGGGTGAACTAACCTTCTTTCTAGGATTGCAGGTTGATCAGAAGAAGGATGGGATGTTCATTCATCAAACAAAGTATGTTCATGATGTGCTGAAGAGATTCAAGATGGAGGACAGTTCTCCATATGACACCCCAATCTGCGTCAATCACAAATTGGGCGCTGAATCAGATGGTGACGCAGATGTGGACCCTACTCTGTATCGGGCGATAATAGGTTCATTAATGTATTTAACTGCTTCTAGGCCCGATATAATGTTTTCTGTTTGTCTTTGTGCTCGTTTTCAGGCAAACCCAAAGGAATCTCACATGAAAGGTGTGAAGAGGATTTTGCGGTATCTTAAGGGCAAGCCGAAACTAGGGTTGTGGTACCCAAAGGGAGGAGACGTTGAACTGGTGGCGTATACAGATTCTGATTATGGTGGATGTAATTAGAGTCGGAAGTCAACAACAGGAGGCTGTCAGTTTCTTGGAGGAAGATTAGTTTCCTGGCAGTGCAAGAAACAGACATCAGTTGCAATTTCAACATGCGAAGCTGAATACATGGCAGCATCCAACTGCTGCTCTCAGGTTTTGTGGATTCAGCAACAATTGCGCGACTATGGTCTGAATTTCTTACTTACTCCTATTTTAATTGATAACACTGCCGCCATCTCAGTAATTAACAATCCCGTGAAGCACAGTAAAACTAAGCATATTGACATTCGTCATCACTTCATACGGGATTGTGCTGAGAAGAAACTGATAAAGATCGAAAAAGTTGATACACTTGAAAATTTTGCTGACTTGTTTACAAAAGCGTTTGATAAATCCAGATTTCAAAACCTAATTGAGCTAAACGGGATGATCAATCCCGAGTAACCATGTCTTTGTTTTTTTAAAAAAAAAAAAAAAAAAAAAAGGGTCATTTTTGCTTAAAATTAGTCGGTTACCTCAGTTTGATGGACATATCCTCGGATATGTTTTGGTCCTCGTTTTTCGACTTAGAAAATAAGGATAGCCATTAACCGGAAGACTGAAAGTACCCGGGGCAGCTATGATGTGTGTTCTTTCAGTTGCTGAAAATTAGTCGGTCATACTTAGTAAGAAGGACACATACTTGTATGTGGTCGGTCCAGTTGATCCATTGGATCTTCAGGATAGCCGTTTACCTGACGACTTTGATGTGACTGGGGCGATTGAAATTAAAGTTTTTTTTTGGGAAATGAAATTACTTTTCAAGTCTGTTACGTCGTAAGAAGTTCTATGCTGTGTTTAACAGAAAATTGATCCAACCTTGGAAAATGATGTATATACTAATTGTGTGTGCTTAACTAGTGAAGTTATTAGGCTTAAAAGGCTTTAGAACAGTCATTGTATGTCATGGTAATTTTTATGGTGCGTAAAAGTGTATGTGATACTAACTTAAATTTACTCGAATTTACGTGGAAACTCCTTAAGAGTTTTTGTATGTCTTCATACAAATCTTTTCGAAGGATAGGCAGAAAAGCGACTACCCAGTCATACACGAGCCCGTGAGTGTTCTGATTCCCGTGAAGAAAGCATTTCAAGATACTGCAGTGATCCAGATTCGGGACTTGCAGTGGTTTAGTTCTCCGAAGTCAATAAGAAGTTTGGTTAAAAAAAAAAAAAAAAAAAAAAAAAAAAAAAAAAAAAAACTTGTATATTTTTAAATACTTATGAGACATAGTAACAATCAAGACTTCTCAAGTCTGGAGTTAGAAGAAAACGGGAGGCAGACATCGTGTATCTACAAGATAATCAGACATTATGGGTCGAAGTCAATTCGGGGTGACTTGGGTATAGCCAAATACGCTTTGAGAATAGATAGAAGACATCATTATCTCTGAGATGTTGCCAACTTAAATTTTTGAGCTTAACTGAACCTTAATCCGTATCACAGAAACGATGAAAACCATTTACGTTATTTACATGCTTACAACCTGTGTCTCTATGTCATAATACAGCTAAACACGGATCTAAGTGACAGTCACATCGTTAGTATGATTCCTGTTAGGATCTCTTCTAAAACGCAGTGGTCCCTGACTAGACTGAAATTTGATCCCTTATTTCGTTAAAATTTTTCTAAGTTTTTTTTTTAGTTTTTGTAGTTATACTATTTTATTGTTGGTTACTGGGTCTTGATCATATTTGTTTAACTCTTTTTGGTAACTTATAAGGTTAAATTCAAGATTATTCAAACTTAAAGGGCTGATTTTGAAAATTACGGGCGAAGTTGTTGAATTCGGCGAAGTTGTGCTTAACTTCGCCTTGGCGAAGTTAAGCGTAACTTCGCCTGAACCAACTCTGCCCTATATAAGGGATTTTAAACAGTAACAGTATCACTTATTTTCGAAATTCCGGCGAACTTGTTACAATAACCATTATATCCGGATCTTGTTATTCACTTTCGATTTCGATCTTGTGTTCCTTGTTTCTACTATACTAGTGGTATGTGTTGTCAATATCATCCTATCTTTCTCTTTATAGTTTTACCCGGTTTGAGACCTCGGGTCGTCGAACCTTAGAAACCAAGTTTTTCGACCTCACGTTACGTGTTCATGGACGACCTTTTCGTCCTAACACCATTGAAATATGTTGGACTTCATTGTTATATCCTTAAATCGGTCCGAAACGTCGGATAAAACTTGTTTGAATCTGAACAGTCGCCGTTTCAGATTCAGGCGAAGTTAAGGTTAACGCGAAGTTATTCTCAACTTCGCCAGTGGCTTAAGTTCGCCTTCAGCGAAGTTATCCACAACTTCGCTTGAAGCTTAATTTCGCCTATGGCAAAGTTATCCATAACTTCGCCTTGAACACAACTTCGCCTATTTCAAATTTTTTATAAGATTTCAGACGAACTTACAGATGAAGCGAAGTTGTTCCCAACTTCGCCTCACCTTTAAATTCGCCTGTACATCACAACTTCGCACATGGTACACAGAGAACTTGTGAGATGGTTATATGGTCTCTAACTTGATTTGTTTTATGCAGATATGGCTGCTGTTGGAGGTGCTGGTGGTGATGATGGTGATGAGCAACGACAATTCTTTCCAGCCCATAACCAATACATCACTTTGGATCCAGACGCACGAGGCGTTGAAGACTATAGGGAGATTATCACATTTCTCCAACGATCACGAGTTTTTCACGCGATCACTAATACACTACCCATATCTCTGCCCAACATTCAAGATTTCTGGCAGACGGTGTATTATGATTGCAGACCTGAGCCTCCAGTGATGCGAGCAACTGTCAATGGTCAAGACATACAGTTTTCCTCGGAAGATATACGGTTGGCTCTGCAGTTCGGTGATGAAACGAGAGACGACCCAACGGAGTTCGTAGCTCCTTTCCGTGACGGAGCTTACTTGAGGATGGGTTATTCGGGTCCGCTGGGGGACTCGCAGAGGAGGAAAGGCTTTCTGCTGGATCAATGGCGCTTTCTGATGCATGTGTTAATAGTATGCATGTCCGGCAGAAAGGCAGGAACAGACGGGATGGGTGCGACGATGCAATCGGCCATGATTGCGCTGACTTACAACCGCAGATATTCTTTTAGTCAGCTAATCTTTTACGAGATTGATCGTCAGAGACGGGCGACGGCGCGCGAGCGTTTTACTATGTATCCTCGATTTCTACAAATGATTATTAATCATGTCGCTCCGTCTATACCGCAAAGACGCCCTATCAGATACGTTGAGTGCGTAACAAAACGTATCTTTGCTCAGTGCAGGACGTCGAGCACTCGTAGCAACCCTGAGCGGCGTCCCAGGCATACTCCACTTTTCGGGTATCTCATCAACCCGGAGTATGTTCCTGCAGGAGGGGACGAGTTCAGGGATCCGCAACCACATCAGGCGGCAGCACCTCATGCTGTATCAGCTGCGCCTGTTGTATCTTCTGCTGCTGTGCCAGCTACTATATCTCAGGCTGTGTCCACTGCTGAACAAGTTGATCTAGATGCTGCTTTTAGTGGACATGGTTTGTTTGATATGGATGTCTCGGGTCCTCAGTTTATGGATGTTACCAGAGCAGCTACTTCGGTAGCTGACTCTGATCTAGACGAGACGTTTGCTGAGGCAAGAAGACTTATGGTGTCTCGGGAACGGACTACGGGAAAGAGGCCGAGAACTGTGGAGGAGGATGAGGATGAAGTGGATGAAGAGGAGGCAGTACAGATTGTGCTAAGACGTTCAAGAAGAGAACAGAGAGGTATAGGTTCGGGAGCTGGAGAATCTTCAAGGCTAGTACGTTTTGCTCCACCTGCCTTATCTGGTATGTCTCTTATTCCTACTACAGCACAGGTTACAGCGATCGAGACGTCGGCACCAACAGTTGTGTCTCTACCACCACAACCGCTTAATCCACCGGTGGTAGTTGCACGGTTTGTGGAGTCGACCATCACTTCTACTGCAGGGTTACCAAGGGTACCACCTGCGGTCACTTCAGCTACTGATGTTCCACCAACTCCATTGCCTACTTCAGATACCGAGAGGATTCTTTCGCTAGAGCGGATTGTTACTGAACAGTCAAAGACTATTGACCGCCTAGTGGAATCCAATCGACTACAAGCTGCCCTCCTGGTTGAACATGGAAGAATAATAGATGCCTTCAAGGATTACTTGGCATCTCAGGGGGAGACGACGTGTAGGGGCGATGAGTTGAGAACGAAAAGACGAGAAGATCATGACGATGATCCCAATGCACCTTCCGGTGCAGGTGATGAGCTGCCAAGAACCTCTCAGGCTCTTGGGGCTTCCACAACTGAGGGGGAGTCTACAAATGCAGCTGGTGATGATGTTGTAGTTGTGGATGACGACGCTGATGTTGAAGACGTTATCGATGCTTTGAAGGAGTTGGATGAGGAGGAGGACGATGAGTTGATGGATGATGACGACGTGTTGCCTATGGATGAGATTGAGAAGATTGGAGAACAGATTAATGTGGAAGATGTATTAGAAGAAGGTGAAATTGTGGATGATTCAGTGGAACATGAGATTCCAGCTGTTGAGAGATCAGAATTGGGGGATGAGAGCGTGATAGAAGAGACTGTATGGGAGGAGCAGCCGAACTGGAAAGAAGGCTGTGCTCAGTGGTTTGTTAAAACCAAGAAGCCTGCAGTGCCAACGATGTTCAGAAAGACTTATAATATAAAGGGCTATGCAGAGTCAAAGAAGGGAATCATATGCTGGTTGTACGACAAAGAGCTGAAACTATTTGTGATCAAACGGTACGACGGCATTCGGTACTTTAAGAGATTGTTGAGATCTTTGAATTCCTTACCAGAATGTGAGGTGAAAGATCTAGCGAGATTGGGGCTGATCAATAGAAGCAATGATGATATGGCAAGAATCATTGAGAAGATCGTATGGAAAGAAGCCATTAAAGACAAAAAGTTTGAACTGCTAAAGCCTCAAAAAGGAAAGTTGATAGAAGACAAAGATCGTGGAATGAGGGCTGACGGCAAACCATGGATGGTTATGAAGTATAAACCAGTCCGTCATTTGAAAGAAGTACCGATGAAAGTTATGCCTAAGAACGTCCTAAAAGATTTAAAATGGTGGTACGTGGATTGTGAGACAGCTGAGGCGGTAATGGAAGATGAGGATGAACAAGAAGTTCTTCGGGTGTACGACCCGATGCATCTTGTTAATCTGTCGCAGGCTGATTTGAAAGTGCTCAACGAGAAGAAGATCTTCTACATTCCTGCTTGGAAGGATCAAGCTAGGAAATATCAAGGGGTAGTGTCGGTATGTGTGAGAGAAGGGGCGCCGCGTAGAGGTGAAGATTACAAGACTCAAGATTTGAAGATCAAGATATGAAGCTACTGCCAAGGGGGAGTCTGTTGGTACATGTGTGTCAGTAGTTCATAGTCTAGCATTTGTAATCGAGTCTGTAATGTAATTATGTTTTGTTTATGATTGTTTTGTAATACGCGAAGTTGTCAACAAGTTAGCTATGGCGAACTTGTTGAATCAGCGAAGTTATGGACAACTTCGCCAATGGCGAAGTTGTCGTGTATAAAACTGTTTCGCTGAAACAGTTTGAGTGTTGGTCGTTTAGGGTTTGTTTCAGTGTGTTTCATATTGTTACGTGTTATCTTCTGTAATAGTGACCGTGAGTCACGTGTTCGGTTATCAATATAACGTGGTTGATTTATTGCTCGTGTGATTCTATCTCTACACTCGTAACTACCTGCGCAGGGATTCCGCACCTGCGTTGTTAGCGATATCCCGTGTACGATCCGTCCAGGAACCTACATGAAGACTTTTTGAGCAAAAATAGGGCAAAGATCACAAAAAATTTACAACTTCAACAAGGTGCTTACAAGAACAAGATGGTTGATATATCCGGATCATTTCAAGAGTTGATCATGCCAAATGTCAACTTTCAACCACAAAAGGTATCTTTTAATTCGTTTATTTTGAATATTTATCAATAATTCTTGATAGGGATGGTCAAGACTGTTTGAATTAAAGATGTTCACCCGCACTTGATTTGAAGACACATTCGTTTATGACATTTCAACGAAATTGGGGGAGAAAAATTATATGGAATTTCATTGCAAATTTTGGTCGAATCAAGTGAAAGACTCATTTTAAATAAAATTTTGAGTTTATTTCCTTTTGCGGTTTTGTATTAACTCGTAGTTGATCATTGAAGTTTGAATCCTCGATATTATGCCTATACAACTATATCCGAAAGAGATAAAGAGAAGATGACTTGAAATGAAAAATGGGAGACGCTAATTGTGAGGGGCAGAATTTCTATGAAAGACATCGGGTTATGAGGTGATCGTGAAAGTGATTCGATGGCATCGGTCTAAGGGGGGGATTGTTGAGTATCATATATTAGACCGACACATCGAATCATTACTCGTTTATAATGAGAAATTAAATAAAGACAACAAGATATTATTACGAGTAATTGAAGCATTTTTCGGGTGAAATATTGTATTATATTTTATTCCTTTGGTCTTATCCAAGTGGCGGTGGAGTGAAGAAAAAGACACAAGACTAGTATAAATAGATGATTTAGGTCGTGTGTGCATTGTGAGATTTTTTATTGTGTTGAGAGTTTGCCCCCGAGGAAGAGTTCTCCCCGGGTGGCCGTTTGATTATGATTATGTATGTATGAATCTATGTATGAGTGTTCTTCATGACAATCATTTGGTTAATTAAATCATACTACTAAATCTATCTTTTGTGTTTTGATTACAATTGTTCATCCTATTATTGATTGTTAATCAAGTCAAACTCTTCACATCCGTCCATTATTATTGTTCAAGAGTGAATACGTGTTATGATTCGATCCTAACCCGGATCCAAGCTCCATCGTTAATACCGATTATTCACGCTTCCGCACCGTGGCTCGGTTCTCACACACCCAAGCCATCAAGATCCTAAGTGCAAGAAAGTAAATTGTTTTAAAGCCCAACAGAGGGCATACACAAAAAAAACTTGTTTTGGGTAAAAATCTCGCTTAAGGATCCTGAGTCTTAGTATCATGGCAGTATGATCCCAAACAGGTTCGGTATCCTGACCTTGTTATTTTGTTCACTAATGGCTATCATTTTGCAGGTCGCCATAGAATACTTAAAGGACAATGAATGTTCATTAATTGCTTGGTCAAACATCTGGAACAAGTCTTGTAACCGCCAAGATTAATGATTGAATTGAAAGACACATTAAATGCCCTGTATCCTCGCTGTCGGTTACGATTGTGAAGTTATATCAGCTAAAACAACCCATTGATAGCTACCAATGGCTAGTAGCTCATTACTTGATCAACCATGGCGTGGAGACAAAGAAAAACAAGTCCAACAGCTCTTTCATAGGCTTAATTTATAGCTTTTATTGTCTAGATGCTTAGTTTTACTATATAATGAGGCTATGATGAACAACACAGGACACGACTTGCACACTTACAACCACTCACACTACACTAGCTTTCTGTACTCCAGACTTATTCATTAGTAGTTCTAGAGTTGTAACACACTTTTCTTGTTAATAAATCTGAGGAATGCAGATAGTTTTCCCCACCTGAGGTTTTTTGCCGGAGATCTTACTAAGGATGAAGGGTTTTTTCGTACTAAGTCGCTAAGTCGTTTACTTCTTTTCAAACAAACTTGCAATATTGTGAAGAAACACTACCTCACTCACAATTTTTGACCACTAAGTTGCTTAGCTATTTTTTTTACCAAAACAAAACTGTTTTGAAATACTACACAGGTCCAAATCATCAACAACATTAAATAAAAGGATTCATGCCTTTGCATCATCACCTTCATTATCCTTCTCAGCAGTCATATCCGTCACATCTTCCACATCTTAACTTTCCTTGAACCCAACATCATCCTTAACCCCAGAAGATCCTTTACTCATAAGAGCTCATGTTTTGGTATCCCAAATAGAAATATCCTGGCCTTTAGCAGAAGCTTCTGTTAGTATACATTTTTGTCATATCATTCTTTGTGATAATGGTTTTTGGTTTTGTAATGCATAAGGGTATTTTGGGAAATGTACAAGAGTACATTTGTTGTTGTAAATGAGCCATTCGTTATGTGATGTATAACTAATGAGTTCATACTTATTTATTAGTCCTTTTTTAAGTATGTCAACGAATGAGGACAACGAAAGAGTCATTCGTCTGTCTTATAGTATTTTTTGGAATGATGACGAATTTCATCCATTTGTTATGTGATGTATAACGAATGGCATCGTCATCTATATATACCCTGTAACTTATTAAATTATTAAGCAATTATCATTATTATTGAAGTCCTCTCGTTATGTTGACCAAATCTACACTCACACACTAGCGTTAACGTATTCAAGCTAAACCTAATTAATTGATCATATCAAGCAACTATATCCTTATAGTAATAGTATTGATTGTTAACGTAATCATACGGAAATGGTTTCCGAAGTGGTATCAGAGCTATTGTCCGATTGATCAAGTCTTAGATGTTAGATTAACATCAACTGAGTGTTAATTGATTAATTAGTCGTATTGAATTGATTCTTAGATTGTACGGAACAAGTTTTGATCAATTACTCCTTGAGTTGTATTTAATTGATATCATAATGTCTCGCGGACTATTCGTAATCATATCTTGAGTGTTCTTTAGTGTTTAATTGTATTAGATTTTTTCAATTAAATTGAATTGAAGATCTGAAAATTTTGGCAGGAACAGAGTTGTCTTGGATTGGTTTTTGGTGAAATTGGATAAGTTTAGATTGGATTTTGGTGTTTGGAATGGTTTGTTGAGGTTCATCACGATTAGACGAGTCATTAGTTAGTCGATTTGTTGATTTTGGTTGAGTTTTGACTTGTAATCCAAGTTTGATCAATGTCTGAATTCATGTTTGAATCTGGATTGGTAATGAATGTTTGAAGATTTGAATGTGTATTCGTTATGGATGAATGCACATTCGTTATCCGTAACTGATCATTCGTATGGACATTAGTAACTGTTTTTGACACATATCATTCTGTTATAACTGATCACTCATCTACAGTGTTACATTCGTTACATCTAAAGTATCACATTCGTTACAACAGTGTCGTTCATTTTAAACCCATTCGTGATCAAACCTCATTCCTTATCATCCGTGTTATCATTTATTAAGATATCATTTGTGTGAATAATAGCCTCTCATTCTTTGCCATTCGTGTGATATTTAAACCCATTCGTTTCCAAACCACTGCTTCATTCGTTAAAGTAAGTACACTCATTCGTTGTAACAAAACTTTCATCCTTTGATAGTTTTAGCCCATAACTTTACAAGTTTGACTATTTGAACCCTATACTTTCTGAAATGGCTAATTTCTACGCATTAGCGTCTCAGAACATGATTATGCAACAAATACTTTATTTGGGTACTGAGATTGAGTCTCATTCGAAGTGTCCAAGGCTGATGAAACTGAGTGATTTCGCCAAATGGGAACCAAGATTTAGAGCTCATTTAGGATCTGTACATCCTGACAATTCTTGAAGTCTTAGTAATGTATACACTCCTCCAATAATTGGTGATCCTAGTACAAACTATGAAGAAAAACTGTTTAATACTTACTCGATGAAGGAGAAAAAATCCCTGTTGTTTTAAATGAAAGCTTATTCGATCTTGACAATGGCATTACAAGATAACATATTCCATCAATTTGGAAGTATCAAGATTTGTGCTTCTTTATTTCAACACTTAAGAATGAGAAGTATGTGTATTACATTGGAAAGAAAGAAAGTGACGTTGAAGTTTCAATACAGTTACTTTTGTTTATTGAAAGGTGAAACCGTCGAGGAAATGTTGACGAGATTCTGTCACCTTATTGATGTAATGACAAATTGAAGATGGAACCTACTCAATTTGATCTAATTGAGACGGATAAGGATTCGTTGCCAAATTCATATTCTACTTTCTTACAGGTTTTGAAAGAGAACAACTTGTTTAAGAATGACGATCTTACTGCATTAGAATTTATGATAAATATTGAAGAGAGAGAGAGAGAGAGTATGATTTGAGATGCCAGAATTCTTCCAAAGATAATCAAGATCCTACTCTTTATGATGGTTCTCTCCTGATGAGTAGCAGTTTGGTTCCTCTCTCTGCTTTCTACTCACAAATACTCATGAAGTTCCTCAAGTTGGTGAGTCTATGCCTAACGTTTGTTTTATGGCATCCGGTTCCAACAATTCTGGTGGGTCAAGCACTTCATTTTTGGTGCTAATAATTTGTCTACTTCTCAATCACCACAAGTCAACATTAAAGAAGCAGAACCACATTTTGCTTTCTTAAGTGCATTCATGAGTTCCTATGAACAACTGGTGGGTGGAAAAATTGCCACCAGTGAATTAACCGATAAAGATTATGACCAAATTGACCTGAATGATTTGGAACTGATGGATCTTGAGTGGAATATGGCAATGATCATGAGGAAAGTCAAGAGATTCATGCAAACAACAGGGAATGATCTGCCTACTATGAACAAAAGAGTTTATTTTGATAAATTAAAAGTTTGTTGTTACAATTGTCAAGGCTTGGTCCATTTTGCTTATAAACCAAAGAAAGAGTACTCAGGACCCCGTAATCAAGATAGAAGTGCTGGAAAGAAGCTTTGGTAATGAAGGCATAAATGTAATAGCCTGCCATACTCAAGCCTTAAATCTATTTAATCACCAAAATAAAGCATCTAGTTAATGGTTAACACTTCAACGGTGTATGGACTTATGATCTTAAATCCTGTATTGATGGGATGCATCAAGTTTTTGGACACTATGAGTCTTTGTTCGGTTTATCATCTGGATATTCACAAATGTGATAATTAAATTTCTATATAAGCAAACCCATTGTAAGTCATTAAACTTGATCACTGCTGTAATTTGTACATATTCATTATTGACTTGATCAACCATGCTCCTAGTCATACATTGTTCCTCCCCTGCGCACCTTTTAATATCAATAAGAAACGGACCTCAAGGGATACAATGTCTGCAAGCAATACAGATGAAATCGTGCATACTCATTCATGGTAAAGGAAACTTGGGGTATTGCTTGTAGCGGAGGTATACCTTGTAGTGGAGATTATTTTCTAGATTGCCAAATACTATAAGTCATATATTTTGATCAACTGGTTTAATGGCTTAAGTTAAGTTGGGGTGACATGGTAAAAATCAAATTAAACCCCAACCAAGATTAGAGGCTGATAGCTTTTGATATCTTGTTCCCTAACTGAAATTTAAACATATCACATAAATACTTGATTATAAGATGTAAGTGGATAACAATATCAATGACCGACTTAATGCCAGACAAAATAAAGCCGAAAGATAAACCTGTTATGGATGGATTTCTTGATCAATATGATTCCCTGCTCAACTCACAAAACTATTCACTGCTTTTGTAGATTATAGTTTATTTCTAGTTTTTAGTTTTTATATTGTTTCTTCTTTATTTTTGATTACCGAGCTATGTGGATATCGATTTGAAAAGAAAATAAAAAGATTTTCCCACATTTTTAAGTTAAGTTGTTAACGTAAGCACGTTAACGTAATATTTTTAACTTTTGGGGTAAGATTTTTAAATTAATGTTTATCAAAACATTGATTTTGATAGTTATTTAATTGGATTGATTTGGTAACTTTTCCATTTTTAAATTAAATCTTCCATTCATTAAACAGTTGTAACTAATGATTTCACATTCGTTAAATGTAAAAAACGAATGGATGGCCATTCGTTAATGAAGGGATGTTCGAACACAGTAAGGCTCATTTCTCTAAGCTTATTGATGTTCTAAGGTATGATGAGCAAGAGGACGAAAAGCAGATTAAAGCTCGTGCCACTGCTCATCAGATGACTACTTTTAAAGCTTCAAAGACAGTAAAAGGTGATATAGTCTCATGGCTATACGACTCGGATCTGAAAGTTTGTGTTATAAAGTGGGTACAAGGCATTCAATATTATCAACATATTGCCGATTTTCTTACTTTGCCAAGATGGGATGCAAGGACGTTCGTTAATCGTGGTAGTAATCAGATGGCGGGCTGGTTCTATCAACATCTATTATTTGAGGTACAACATGGTTTTAAAATTTACAAGCCTCAGGTTCCGATTCGAAAGCATATAGATGAAATTGATCCGAGAAACGGCTGGAGAAAGCTTGTGCTTAAGGTAAAAGCGCCACATACGTTGAAGCGAGTTCCTGTTAAGACTTTTCCCAAAGTCTTTACAAGAAACTTAATTGGCGGTATTACAATAACCGTTTTGTTGAAGCCGTGATTGTGCTTGGATCAGGGCTGTAGACGAAGTTTATACGTGTAATCAATCCGATGTGGTTGGTTAATTTTTCTGAATCTGAAAACGACGCGTTATTTAACAATCACATCAGGTGGGCCGAGATGAAAGTCTATGATCTTGCTATTCAATTTTAGTTTGTGGCACGTGTTTTCCATGCGTTCGTGATTCATAGATGTGCTTATTGGAAGACCAAGCGCTTCAAATGATCATGACAAAGAGCTCGAGACGAGGAGAAGTTTGTTAGTTCATGTTTTTCTCGACTCTGTCTTTGTTATAATGTATTTTGGTTTTGTAATGTGTAAGGGTATTTTGGGAAATGTACAAGAGTGAATTCATTAATGTAAATGACCCATTCGTTATGTGATGTATAACGAATGAGCTAAGACGTCTTTATTATTCCATTCGTTAAGTATGTTTAATGAATGAGGAAAACGAATGAGTCATTCGTTTGTATTAATGTATTGTTTAGGGAATGATGACGAATGGTGTCCATTCGTTATGTGATGTATAACGAATGGCATCGCCATCTATATATACCCTGTAACTTATTAAATTATTAAGCAGTTATCGTTATTATTGAAATCCTCTCGTTATGCTGCCTGTAACTTAATGTATTCAAGCTAAACTTAATTAATTGATTATATCAAGCGACTAGATCCGTATAGTAATTGTATTCATCGTGAACGTAATCGTACGGAATTTTATAGTACACGTTTTTGTTGTTTTAGTCTTTGTTATAACGTGTTTTGGTTTTTTAATGTATAAGAGTATTTTGAGAAACGTTCAAGAGTACATTCATTAATGTAAAAGAGACATTTTTTATGTGATGTATAACAAATGAGCTTATACGTCTTTATTAGTCCATTCGTTAAGTATGTTTAATGCATGAGGACAACGAATGAGTCATTCGTCTGTCTTAATGTATTTTTTAGGGAATGTTGATGAATGGTGTCAATTCGTTATGTGACGTACAACGAATGGCATCGTCATCTATATATACCCTGTAACTTATTAAACTATTAAGCAGTTATCATTATTATTAAAATCCTCTCGTTATGCTGCCCAAATCTACACTCACACACTAGCCTTAATGTATTCAAGCTAAACCTAATCAAATTATCATATCATGTGACTAGATCCTTGTAGTAATCGTATTGATCGTTAACGTAATAATACGAAAATGGTTTCTCAGCTTCCTACACCATCTTCAACCGGTCCTGAGAAATGATGAGAGAAGTCTTCTTCTTAACACATGCCACATACCTCTTCAGTTGTTGAGCATGTCGAGCCTCCATATGCTTCTTCTCTTGAGCGTTCAGGGAACCCAACCGGCCACATTCCTTCATCATGGAATCAAGCTCTTTGGCTAAATGATCCATATTCTCCTTTCTACCATGGGCAAGCCTTTCCCCATTTTAACACATCTCTTTCCATCCTTCTAGCACGCATTTCCATCCCTTGGTAGCAAGAAAGAAGATTATTGATTCCCTATAACATTTCCAAGAGACAAGATATAAGAGGATGTATAAATATTCCAAGAATAAAAGATCACTTACTACACGAAGGGAGACTTCAGTCTTTTCAAGACTCTCTTTATGGTCCAGGCCATCAAAAAGGTCTAGAACCTAGTGTGAAGTATCCTGAGCTTTCCCCTACTTGCTTGGAGTTGGCTTTGGAGGAACAGAGGGAGGGCTTCGAGTTGCTAGCTTATGGATGGAAGGAGCAGGCTTCTCTTCAGTGATAACCACTGCACTAGAATAGAGAATGTTGTCAATATCTTCAACATAGAAATCGAGACTCGATTTTTTAGGTCCCGCTAAAAATCACAACTGGTTAGTCCCATATTTGAATACATTTTAGATACGCTAAACAACTTATGCAAGATCCTTACATTGATACATGGTGGAACGGGAAGGATGAGATTCAAAGCATACTTCAGCTAATGGAGCCTTCAAAGCAAAACTTATTTCGCCAGGATCGATATCATAAAACAAGTTGCACTCTATCAGCAGTATCCTCGTGGGAAGGGGTGATTCTAGAAAAGTTTAAACCTACACTAAATAATTAAAATTAGCAAAAGGATAAAAGCCAATGATTGCAGAACCCGAGAATCCTACCCCTGGTGACCCAGAAAATTGGAAGATCTTCTCCGTTGATTATAGAATACCTACATTCATTTGGCATACTCTTGTATGCTTCTATTATTGATTGTCAGATGCATCTTTTATGTCTAACAGATTTATTTTAGCATTTCCTTTCTTAGCACCGCTTCCACTTGCGTTGCTTGTCCTTTTCGGACATTCTGAGATGAAGTGTCCGTTTTCTCCACAACTGAAACATACAACTGTTTTCCTTCTGTAGCCATCTTCTGAGTGACCGATTTTCTTGCAGAAGTTACATGTAACTATAGGAATATTTTTGGGAATGTGGGTTGGTCTCAAACATTTCCCATGATGTCTTCTTCCACAGCTCTGGTATATTGGTCTTGTGAATTTAAACGTCCCTTCCTCTTTTCCTTTGTTTTCTTTTCCTCGAGTTCTTCATTATTTCCTTTACCGTTCCTATCTTCCTCTTAGTTTCTGATAAGACCATTTATTAGATAACCAGCTAATTCCATGGCTGAATAAGCGGTTTATGGAAAATGAGACCTCACCATGTCTCTTATTTCCTGAGGTAAACCCCATATATAGCGGGTTACTTTGTTGGATTCCAGTGTTACCAAATGTGGTACCAATCTACAATACTCATGAAACTTAGTATTGTATTCCTTTAGGTTATTGCCTTCCACCTTGTGGCTCAAAAACTTGGTTTGAATATGATCGATTTCATGCATGGGACAGAACTTACGTAACAAAAGTTCTTTTAATGCTTCCTACTTCAACTAATACATGGTTTCTCTACCCTTTGACATAATTAGGGTATTCCACATTATAAAGCTTCGCCTTTAAATAGTTGAGATGAGAACTGAATCTTTTGAATCTCAGTACATTGACTGATGATGACGATTGACTCGATCTCCTCAAGCCATCGTAATGCCGATATGGCACATTTGTCGCCATAGAACTTTTTTGGTCCAAAGGCTTTGAAGTTTTTGAAATTACAACCTTGGATTACTAATTATTTCTTGAATTTACAGTTGATTTTGCTATCAACGTTGGAACTATGAACGCTTTCATCTTGATGAGTAGGATTTCAGTGTGGATGAGTTCTAACAGTCTTGTTTGAATGCTGAGATTTACTTTTATGTGACTCTCTTTTCATTGGGTCGATGAGAGGTGTCATTGCGTTATGATTTGTTTTTTTGTAGTTTGACAAGATACTGTTTAGGAATCTCCTGTGCATGTTCTGACATATCCTTGTCGCTTCTTTGAATTGAAGCTTCGTTCTTATTTTCTTAATTATTTGGGTTAGACATTCTGTAAATAGAATTTAATTTAGTATGAAATAAATTATTATTTGTATATACTAATGATAAAATTCTTGCAATAACTGCATGACACTTGAAACAAATGATACAAGTACAAGAGATCAATTTGTGTATGAAACGTTTAACGATTATCATCGTATTTTGAAAGGATTTATTTCTAATTTTTTTGTTTTCTTTTCTCGGACCTCGACTATCTTTTTCTTGAGTTTGCTTGTCTCGTGTAGGGCATAATTTAATTGTTTACTCTTTGTTTGAGAAATGATGTTGGGATAATTGTATGAAATGGTAATTCCTAGTATTTTGTCATTATATTCTTTTCCAAATATTTTAGTAATGACAGTCAATGAGACTCTTGAGAAACATCAATAATTTCCTTCTTGTATTTATTTGAAATAGCTAGTACATACTTCGTGTACAAATAGACCATGAGGATTTTACTAATTCTCTTTTTAAGGTCTATTTCTTTTTCTTTTTATTTTGTTTGGCGTTGACTTGACGTTAATCTTCATTTGGATTTTGTCCACCTGGACCTTTCCTTAATCTCCTAACTAGTATTCTCTCACTTACAGATGTACTAAAATAATTACTCTGAGATTTTGTGTAATCTTTTATTGACATAATTCATTTAAAAGATACATAAATTATTTCCAGGAAATTTAAAATATATCTTTTAGTTATGTAGTTGTTACAAGAGTGCACAATATTTATTATACCTGCATTGTTTACAACTACTAAGATTCTTATTTCTTCCATCGAACAATTAGTTTATTCTTACCCTTAGTGATGTTTTCGTCTTTCTCCCTTTCCTTACTATCCAGTTCATTCTTAAGCATTACTTCTGCTATTTTAGTGACATTGATTTCATAACGAGTTAAATCATCTTCAATGTCATACATTTCTTTATATTCCGCCTTTTGACATTCCAATTGAGAAGCAAAGTAAGGATCTTGAATTGTGGGATAATTGTAAAATTCCTGTCCCTAAGGATTTTATTCTGGATAAGTCATTATTTCTTTTCCTTTCGACATCATTGGTTTCTTGGATCTACTTGATCCTGCTCCACACACATTTGAAATTATCTGAGCTAGTGGAATGTTAGTGTCAAATGAATTTGAATCTTCTTCCATCGTCGTTTGATATGAATCTTCATCGCTAGATATATGAACTGGGAGTAAAGCTATTCCCATAAATCCTTTTCCTTTACCAGAAAAATGTTGAAATGATCCTCGGCTAGACTGACAACTGGACATTTGTACGAGGTTATATTATAGATAGTATGTTCCTATCTTATCCGTACTTGTTATATCTTATTCTTAACAATTTTAATCATTAAATGATTATTTCCTTGATATCCTCACTTGGATACTAATGATTATTACAAACTTGTTTCTGATCAGAGCCTAGGTATAATTAAATATCTAATTCACTAATATCGATGTCTCTGATACCTACCTGTCACACCTCGAATTAGGGCCTAGGCATGTGACCAATAGTTGGTACCCGGTTTTGTAAATATATCTGAGTGGCGGGTTATTTAGGCGAGGTCTTTATTAATAATAAAATATTAATTTATTTGAAAAGCTTCTCGGATATTATATATTTGAGTGTTTGATTAATATACCTTGTTTAAATAATGTTTTCAATATTTTTATAATTAAAAACTTATCCATTTCTACCTTGCGAGCATCTAACTCCATGAATGGCTATAATTCCTTACTACCTGTACTAAATTTGATTCCCTGAAATGTGGGGAAAAATACGTCAGTGATATGCTCTTGAATCGTTGACTCTAAAAACATTTAATAAAAGATAGTTTTCTTGAACAATCTCAGGAGAAATGTCTCTTATTTCTGGGACTTGTACCACTTGCCATACACACACAATTACGGTTCTCCGGGAACTGATGCCTATTGGAGAACTTTATTATGATTACTATTCTACGGCCACGTAGCCTTGATTGATAGATTAGACAAATTATGTTTGGATCCAGACACATGTGTGATGCTAGACTGTCGTTATCTAGTCAAAAATAATAATAAACTAGTATCATAATCACCTTAAACAAGTTAGGGTATGTAGGGTGTCGAACCACGAGGAGTATGTGGTCAGTGTAACGTGCAAGCAATTTTTAATATTATGAAGTGAACGTCAAAAGTGTTGATCACACTAGCAAAGAGTTTTGGTTTTACTATTAAACAAGGAATTAAACAACTTTCAAATAATTAATAAAGACAAATCACACCCGGGTTTCAAGTAGGCAAATATACAGTAATCTCATGTTCACTTAACAGGTTAGTTGTCAAAGGTCAAATCAGATTGACTAACTAGGCAAACCTTAGGCATCAACAATCGTTAACACACGGCACATGTTATCAAACAGTCCCTTCCAGTGTGACTCAACTAAGGGCAATTTTATGCTTCATCATATTCAAACTGGTCAAAACAACCATGTAGGCAATTATCATAGCAATTGGCAAACTAATCGTTCTGACCGAAATAAACCTAAACCGACTGAGTGCACAATAGTACCAAACATCAATACTCATAGATTAATCATAAACAATTACAAATTCATTTGTTCTTAAACACATGAGAAAACTGAAAAATACAAACTCTACATCCCGGGTATGATTCGAAGAGACTAGCCGCTCATGGTGATTATTTGGTCTGCACTTGGTGTATTGTAGGCCATGATTATAGATTAGAAGTTGAATGAAGATGGCTTGACTTTTTTCTCTACCCCCGTGACCTAGCTGCTCTCCCTAAAAAATAATCACCCTACGCCAAGAAAACTCTTTTTTCCTTCCTGGTGTCCTAGGTTAATCTTTTCGTGGGTCATAATTTACGATCCATACGTGTGGTATTAAAGTGTTTCCAGTTTTACAATGATATATTTATTTTACTTAAGCCCACCATGAAATAATCATATGGTGCCCATGGTTTTTGAAAATTTCTCCTGTTCATTTTGTGGGCCCAACTCAAAATGTATTGTGAAACTTAAATCCAAGACTTCCATGACACCTGCAACACATTCAAACAAGTTCTCTTTTTCATTTATGTTGAGATCATGGTTTGTAAAATAATTCAATTATCAATTATAATAAACAAATAAAAATAACTTGATTTCAAACTTTAAACCATGCCACGTTTAATGACTTTCGTTTTATTTCTCTTATAGTAATATTATTACATAACATTTTAAGCACATTTTCTCATAGCCCATAGAATATAAAAATAACTCGTACATAGATTGTTTAGCACACAATTATAAATAAAAAAACATTCATTTATATATATTTAGAACGTGTAAAACAACCACTTATCACATTCTCACACTTACCAATTG
>NW_027503472.1:0-35350 GCF_021521415.1 Bidens hawaiensis
GCTTTAGGCACTCGCTTCGATCTTATTACCGCTTATCACCCTCAAACCGATGGCCAATCCAAGCGTACAATCCAAACCCTCGAGGATATGCTTCGATCTTGTGTTCTTGACTTTGGTGGAAATTGGGATTCTCATCTCCCGCTTATCGAATTCTCATACAACAATAGTTATCATTCAAGCATTGATATGGCTCGTTTTGTTGGTCGTAAGTGTCGTTCTCCGATTTGTTGGAACGAGATTGGTGAAGCCCAAATCACAGGTCCCGAGATGGTCCGTGACACTACCGATCGTATCGATAAAATCCACAAAAATCTCCTCGCTGCTAGAAGTTGCCAAATGAGTTATGCCGACAAACGGCAAAATCCCCTCAAGTTCAATGTTGGAGACTTTGTCCTTCTCAAAGTATTCCCTTGGAAAGGAGTGTTCTGTTTGGGAAAGAAAGGAAAGCTAACTCCTCGTTTCGTAGTCCCATTTAAAAAATCCTCGAAAAGATTGGAAAAGTGGCTTGTAAACTCGAATTACCGCAACAACTTACCGGTGTTCATCCAACCTTTCATGTCTCAAACCTTAAAAAGTGCTTAGCCGAAGTTAATCTCCATATACCTCTCGACGAAGCACGTATCGATATAACCTTGCAAATGATTGAAAACCCGTTGAAATCATGGACCGCAATGAGAAACGAACCAAACGCAGCAGCATCTGTTTAGTTAAAGTCTGTTGGGAATCACGACGTGGCGGAATTTCGTTAAAGTATCCACACTTGTTTGATTCAACATCATTTTAATTACGGGATGAAATTTCCTAAAGTAGGGGATACTGTGACATTCCCCATTTTCGGGTCAATTTGTATTTGTTTTTATTATGAAAACTGACCCATTTTGTATCCCGAACCTTTCAATAATATAAAAATGATGAATTTTATGTTACATATTTGTTTTATGGTTGTCGGATATCAAAAATATCTTTTACAACCCTAAAAATGCCCCTAAAACGCTCAAAACGAACTTCAGGAACTAAAACTGCCAAAGTAGAAAATCAGAATTTTCCCTCCACGATCTTAGCGCCACTCCCGACTCATAATATATCATGGGTCATGGGCTTAAGCCCATGGTCTTTTCTTCATTCCTTTTAATCCAAGTCCATTACTCATATATATTTAACCCACACTAGCCCGACTCATAATAACTCATATTTTATTTTATTAACCGAAACGAGAAAAACGGGATGCTACATAGGGCTTTGTTAGAGATTTCCATTATGAAGATAAATTATTAACTTTTGCAGAGATTCCTACTACAAGTAGGGAAAATGATTTGTCACTTTTGATTCTTTTCTTTTTCCTTATCGGGATTGATTTGGGAAGAGTTCCCTGGTTGATCTATGAATTCCTCTTGGAGTTTTCCTAAATATTTGTCCAAGTCTGAATCTAGGCATGTGATATCCTCTGTATCTTGGGCCTCTCCTGCTAAGTCTTTTTGGGGAGGAAATATTGATTTAACAATAGTTCCTGTAGTTCACTGATAATTTTTTTCTATTATAAAACATATTTTTGAGAATATTTATTTATGAACCAAACCGGAAATTCTACAATTTGTTATAAAATTCCAAGATCTTTATAAAACTCATTTCCTAGTCTTATCCTTTCGTCTCTTGAAAATGATTCCATAAACCATTTTATAAAAGGTTTCCACTTTTCTTCTTTATATTTTTCACATATCTACTTTCTAATAGTAGATCCTGGACTAAAATCTATATTTTTGTATTCCATTATAAGTTAAAAGTCATTTGAGAGACGATATATTTCTCTCTGACTTGCTGGTGATAGACACCTGAGACTAAATTTTCATGATTAATATGTAAATTTTCTTCTCTATTGGGTTTTATTTAAGAAGTAGAGGCCCTTGAAGGTTCATAAAATTCTACTTTATAATCTAGAGGTGAAATATAGGACTTAGCAGATGATGACCTGCCAAGCCTTTGTGATATTGATTTAAATTCAATGTCTTCAAATTCTATTTCTATATTACCTTTAGGTGTTTCTATAAGTTTGTTTAACTTGTTTTTAATTTGAGGTTGCTTTTTTATTGCTTTATTTTTGACCCAATTCTTTGGAAATGTTATTTATTCCCATTTAAATGGTCTTCTTATTGAAATATTTGACTTCCCATAATTTGTTCCAATTAGATTTGTTTCATTATTTTGTTGGTTTATTCTTTTGCATCTAGCATTCATCGTTGTTAATATCCTATAGTATATCCTATAACATATACAAATTATTTTTGAACCCTTGGCATAATTATATCCATGAGTATTTACATATAAAGTTAAAGCATCATCTATATTTTGATTAGATAAAGACAAATGTAGGTCTGAATAAACATCAAAATATACCGGACCATGTGCTAAACTGGTTCCTATAATGCCCATTAATTATTGTTTTCAATTTATATTACGAGCATCTCATAAATATTGCTATAAAACTTTTTGGTAAACCTTGTAAGGTTAAAGGTTTAAAAGCAACTTGAACTAAGCCAACGTGAATAATTATAATCTTTTTTGTACCTGACTAAATCAGATAGGCTTAAGAATTTTATTATTATTTCTTCATTGCTGACTGACACAACTTCTTCAGTTGTTTTAACAACTTGTTTCCAATTTAAATAATTACCAAAACTTCCAATTTGGTATAACTCTTGGATTAATATGAGGAATTGTCCATTTATTCAATAAATCAAGATTTTTTGGAATATCATATACCTCATTTATAATGTTTTTAACAATATTCTTCTTTTTAAATAAGCTAATCATTTTGAGATTAAAGTATTGAACCATAACACATACCCCCTTTAAATCCATAGCTCAGATAGCATAAGTATATATATATATATACACACACACACTATATTATAATGTATATAGGAAGGAAAAACTGATAATTTTACCAAAATCTCTTAAAAATAAAAGGTACAATATTTTGAAGAACAATGTACAAGCTTTTTATTAACTAGAAATTATAGGTTCAAAACTACAAGTCTACAGATCTAATATTTAAAATTCAATATAGGTCTGCACATATTCGTATAAACGATTTAGGGGTGGAAAGAGAAGGTGAAACCCTAGAATCACATCCAAGCCTCAAACAGCACATATTTTTCCTGAAAATCGAAAAAAAAATGAGTAGTAATTGATCAAATAGTACATGTATTGCACCGTTTGGGTTAGATTCCAGCAAAGGTGAAGGATATTAAGGTTCGAATAAATACTTCAGTTATATTTGTTTATGTTTGATTGCGTTCGATAATGATTATAATTGACTGAAACTAGTCAATACTCGTGTTTTTGTGGTGTATTAGGTATTTAAAAGGACCGATTAGTTCTACTATGGTGTTTAATGAGGAGGTTATAAATGATTAAGCCTTGAAGTCTGTTAAGACTGAGGTTATGGGAAATGGTGAGGTGGAAAAAGAGCTAGAAGATTTGTATGTACAAATTGATAACATTTCCCCTCCAGCTGAGAATGAAAAGCAAGAAAGTGCATATGTTCTTGAGAGGAGGAAAAACAAAGGTAATGCACTTGTTACAGACACAAATACTGAAGAGCCTATAATGTCATTCGTACCTACATTTGAGGAACAATTCCTCAATGTGGATCAATCTTAAACAAGAGCTAGGATTTTGATAAGAGAAAGAGTGAGACAAATGCATGAACAAGGCTTTCTTTATTTTGTCTTGTCTAAGAAATAAATTCATGAATAGAGGATACTCATTGAGCATGCCAACTTGGCTAAAAAATAAGAGAGGAAGGTGAGAGACTTTTAGAAGAGGAAATTACACAATAATAATTGAAACTCTTATTCATATGAAAAGGAAAAAAATGGTGATGATGATGTGGAGAACGCGAAAGAAAAATCAAGACATGATGAAAAGGAGGTTGATACAGAAAAAAGCAGAAGTTGGTGATAGTCAAAGAATTTCGCCAGAGAATGTAGTATATTATGCAAGAAAGAGAAGGAGTACAACTACCTCTGAGCCTATTGCTAAACCTGAAGAAAATTTATCAAATGAACCTTTTAATCCATCACCTTTGAGGCATTTCAAACCTGGTGATGAGTTTATATGTGATCATGAAGTTACAATGAATACGTCCCCTACTATTATTTCCTAAACAAAGGACAAAATTCAAGTTCGCTAGTACAAGAAATTAAGGTGTTTACCCACACATAATATACCTACACATGTATATGTGTTGGTAGATACCTACACATGTTTGAATATGTGTGGGTAAAGGTTTGTAATATCTATCCATAACTACTAACACTTAATATATGTTTGTAATACTTTTTACCTACAATTTGCGTTGGTGGGAAAAATTCCCCCCAAAATTGAGGATCTGTTGTATATTAAATTACCTACACATATGCAAGATTTTCGTTATGTGTAGGTAATTATCTACACATATGTAAAAAAACTAATACATGTGTGGGAAATTAATAATATTTACCAACATATAATATTTGTAGCTAAGTATGTAGATAAATTAAACACATATTCTTTTATTTTATTATTTTAAAATGATGTGGAAATATATATACCTATACATATTTAAAATTGTACATTATGTATAGATATTGGATATATTTAAAATAAGTAAAAATATTATTTTATTTTTTTGAAAATGACATGAAAAAATCAATACCTACACATATTTAAAAGTGTATAGTATGTGTAGATAGTGGATACAAGTAAATAAATCTTTTATTAAATGACATGGGAAAAATAGATACCTACATATTAGTGGTTTTTATGGTCCGTTTTTGACGGTTTAGTTTAAATCGTGAGCCAAACTTTTTTGTAACGGTTTTTGATAATCGAAACAGGCGTTGGAAATTTAAAACTGAACCAAACCAAATCGTTTCAAACGGAGTGATTTGGTTCCGATTTGTTTCACAGTTAATAATAAGGTGCTCGTTCATGCCAGTTTAGCTCTAACTTGTAATTAATACAAATATTATAACCATCATACCCAACCAAATGAGAATGGTTGATTGTTTACAATTCATGGTGCTACTATGGCTACACGAGGCGGGTGAGTTAAATGGAGACCAGAGATCACTTCAAGAATCCACCCAGCAGTTTCATCATCGCATGCAGCCTATATGCTCACATATCTCATAATCGACAACAACGATACAAAAAATAAACAAAATAACATTAAACAAACTTACTATGATTCTTGGTAGCAAATAAATTTCTTTATTACAATTTTTTTAATAAAAAAATCTTGAAACTTTTTTTTACAAAGCGATTACAATAAAGTGGCAGGTAAACGGGCAACAAGCTGCGCCTCAACCCCCTTTTGAATAACAAAGTCTGTCATGTTTATTGACTATCACTAACAACCTGCCATGTTTTTGTTTTTTTATTAGTCTGAACATGAATTGCATATGAATAGCAAACCAAAAGGTATCTTCTTGGTTACCAAAAACTTTACTATGAACTACATGTAAAATCAAATGGTTGCAAAAACAAAAGTCTATTATAAACTAAAAAGAAAAAAGAAAAACAAACTAAATCACTATGTCACCTTAAATTTTAAAGTGCAAGCAACACTGAAAGAATCTCAGAAGTGTGGTTAGATGATCATATAAGGAGAAGCATTAAGGTTTCAAAAGAAGAAAGAACCGCGGAAGGATAAATGGCTTGGGTTTCACATATAAGGAAGTGTTAATAGGAACCGACGTCTACATGATTTTCTTTAACAATAGAATGAGCGGGAAACCATAAGTGAGTAGGATTGTGAGAATGACACGTGTCACAGTTATTTTCTTTTATTAGAAAAGGTATATATAAACGAAACCTATAAAATTCTGTGTGTCGCGCTCTGTTCGCTCTTCGTCTCCTATGAAACTAGCATATTGATTTATTTGTAAATGATGAGCTCTCATTAATATAGCCCGGTTTTGACTCGTATAGCTTTTACACGAGTCATAACATCTCAAATACCACATAACCCTTTATTTGTTAATGCCCGTTGTTTTCCATTCGTAAACCATCTCCTCCACTAAAGCCGAAAACCCTAATTGCCACCCACTTTTCAATCATCTTTGATGCTTTTGGTATTATCGTTTTATCGCAATCATATTCCTAATCTAAGGTATGTTCTACTCTACGATCTGTGTTGTGATGTCGTCGCTTCACACAGCTAAACTCTGAACCCCATTAGAACCTGTATATTGTAGATTTTTTAATCGATTAGGTTGTGGAATCGCTAATGCGAGTATTCAGTCTGATCAGGTACGTTATTGTATCTTTAGATTCTTTCTTAATTGTTTCATTTACTATTATGTCTTATTTCAATTTGTTATTATTGAGGAAGATATGTACGTATTTACGGGATCATTTTAATAATGAGATTGACTAAATGATTTTTCGAGTTTCGTATTCAAAATGTTTTGTCTGGATTGTACCTGGTTGGAGTTTCAGCAGATTCGTGTCGCATTTAGCTTACCAGACGGTATATATTTCAATTCGTATCGAGTTTCTTAATAATTAGTTTTGATTCAAGTTCTTAATGTTAGTGTAATCTTGCGTAAGTGTGGGGACCTAGTTGTCGTACTTACAAACCTAAGGGGTTTTTGATTAGTTTTTTATCCTATTCTTGTCTAACAAGTAATTGTATGGTTATAAATAGGGTTTATTTGTAATCAAGTATTCACAACTTATCAATCAATACAATAAAGGTTTAGACTTGAAATCTTATTGTCTTCAATTGGTATCAGAGCTACGGTTAGGGTTCTGTAGCGGCGCGAGGATTACCGATCAGAAGGTCCGGAAAGTAAGGCACTCGGTGGAGATCGCAAGAGCTTGTGGCGGTTTTGATCGGAAATCAATAAGCGGCGGTGACGAACAGATTACGAAGACTTACCTGAACGGCGCTTGTAATCTCATCGACTGCTAAGGTGTTCTGGGTCAGGTCTTAATCGTCAAATTTTCATGACGTGCATCAAGAACCAAGAAGCAGCAGAAGTGGTTTAAGAGCAAAGTTTGGGTTATACAATCACAGGCAAAGTTTTTTCCAGCGGTTAGAACACCGAAACTTTAATTTATTCAATTAATCTTCAAGGTTTTGTGAGTGGCTTTGTGTGCACCGACATACAAGGAAGGGAAGTTGTTTTGGAGTTTTGGGATTTTATATTTGCTAAAGGAATTCTTGAAGCATTCCAGAGAAGTTTTGGAATATTAGAATTGCGCAAAGGTTTCTTGTCGTATTCAACGGTTCTTTTATTGTTTCAAGGGTTATTTAAATTAATTCAAATACACCTCACGTGGAATAAGTTATTTTTGAAAGCATTCAATATCAGAAGGTTCTCAGGAGTTAAGCTATTCGATCAGATTTGTTCGTTTTGAAACTCTTCACGGGTTCAACAATATTGGGTCTAGATTTGAATTGAATTCTAACGAAGAAGAAGAAAAGATGGGAGATGGGCCAAGCAATCAAGTCAGTTTTTTCAAAGAACCGAGTTCCCTCTCGATTCATTTTCCGATTCTTACGTCCACCAATTATATGATTTGGACGGTAAAAATCAAGGCCATCTTTAAGGTTCAAGGGTTGTTAGAGGCTATCGAACCAAGAACGGGAACGGTGGTTGACTCGAAGATAGATGGGTTGGTGATTGTGTATCTTTATCAAGCCATGCCGGAGGCTTTGGTGATGCAAGTGGCTCACCTTTCCACCGCTAAAGAGATTTGGGATGCACTAAAGACTCGTTTTGTTGGGGTTTATAGGGTTCGGGAAGCACGTATTGAGTCTCTTCAACATGAGTTCGATGTACTCAAGATGAAAGAAACGGATACGATTAATGAATTCTCGGCCAAGATTAGCCAAATAGCATCCAAAGCAAGCAATCTTGGAGAACCGTTTGAAGAGAAGTCCCTTGTGAGAAAGCTTTTGAAGTATGTTTCGAGAAAGAGGTATATAGCGATTGTTGCTACTATTGAACAGTTTGCCGATATAAATACCATGACGTTCCATGAAGCCGTTGGACGCCTAAAAGCGTTTGAGGAACGTTCAGGAGATGAAGACAAACACGTGTCCGGTAAGCAAGAAAAATTCCTATATACATATGAAGAATGGAAAGCTAAAAGCAATCAAGAAAGGCGTTATGGGAAAGGCAATATGGGAACTGAATCAAGTCAAAAGAACAAGGGAAAGGGTAAGGTTGTGGATCGGGAAAAGAAAGAACCACGAGTTAAGAAGGATCGGTCAAAGATTAAATGTTATCGGTGTGATGAATTAGGACACTTTGCCATGTCATGTCTTGTAACGATTCCGGCAAATCCAGGTATACCCTAGCCGGAATATACTATTTACGTGTCATTTAAATATTGATTATATGAGTTATAGTACATATATACGAGTATATATGATTCATAGTACGAATCATACTCGATTATATAGCGAATCGTATTGGAATTACAATTAACCAATGAACGATTATTGAAAACCCGAATGAATCGGGAATTACATTATAGACGAAGTATATAATGTTTAGTGTTGTTTACGAGGTATGAATGCTTCGGGATAGGTGAATTATAGCACAGAAAAAGGATTTCGATTTAATGGTACGTCGGTACGCTAAACGAAACCTTTAACACCAAATCAAGCAAGAGACGATCAATCAAGCCGAAAAAGATGCGTGATTATTAATAATATGATGTTTTAATGTCATGGGTTAAGTTTTTAAAGTTTTTAAATCAGTTTTATATAAATTTTATTTTAACCCGAAAAACAACCATTTTAGGCTCGTTTCAAGCCGAATTACGAGTTTAAACGAGAAACGAACTGAACCAGATTATCCACAACATTATCTGGATTGCGTAATCTAGATATGTGGCCATGGTTTGAGATGTGGGCCCCCCCACACCCCCCCCCCCCATGGCCGGCCATGTATACACACACACATTTCCTTTCTTTTTTTCTTTTGTTACTTCACAAACTCTCCAAAATCCTCTCAAGTATTCAAGTGTTCTTCCAAATCATTGAGTTTTAACCAAATCCACAAGGTATAATACTTGTTTTGAAGCTTGAATCTTGTTATTAATTTCACAACCCTTGAGAAAAGAAAGTTCCAAGTGAAATATGGGTGAAAACCCGAGATGGAACCGGTTCTTGTGTGATCAAAGGATGTATACAAGTTATACAAAGGATCTTGATCCAAGTAATTAGTTAAAAGTGTTTAGAATAGATTTTTACGGTTAAAATCTTTATTTTTACTTAAAAACCGACATTTTGAAAGAGATGGCTTGATTGTTGGTATAGTTTGCTTGGTGTGGTGTTGTTTTGCTTGTAAGTGTTGTATCTAGCGGCTAGCAAAGGCTAGAAACCGAGATCCTTGCGATCTAAAGCTAGAAAACACAAAATAGTTCGGTTTTCGTGTGTTATGAAAAAATGGACAGATTTACGTGTGCTTAGAGTCGGGTCACGAAATTTCACAGAGATGATCTACACATGAAAATATGAGATCTGTGAATTTTTGGTAATTTTTGGATAAAAGATGAATATTTGGTGAATTTAATGCTCGGTTTTGGCCAAAAATAGTGAAAAATAGCAAAACATGATGAAAAATTCCGGAAAATTTAAGATAAGCTTTTTATAACATATAAAAGTCACCCACAAAATTTGAGCTCAGTTGGAAAAGTCTAAGTAGGCTTTTCGGTGAAACGAGTTCTAGGGCTTTCTAGCTCGGTTTTGGGTGAAAATGGCTTGAAAAATAAGTTTTAAATTCTGGAAAAATTCCAGAAAGTTATGAGGATGATAAAGATCATCCCAGAAAAATTTGGGATTTTTCTAAAGTGTTTTGGTATTTTTGATATATTTAGTGTTTTAACAAGATTTAAAAATAGATAAATAAATGTAAATGTAGGAAAATAAATCTGGGAAAATTCCAGAAAGTTATGAGGATGATAAAGATCATCCCAGAAAAATTTGGGATTTTTCTAAAGTGTTTTGGTATTTTTGATATATTTAGTGTTTTAACAAGATTTAAAAATAGATAAATAAATGTAAATGTAGGAAAATAAATCTGGGAAAATTCCAGAAAGTTATGAGGATGATAAAGATCATCCCAGAAAAATTTGGGATTTTTCTAAAGTGTTTTGGTATTTTTGATATATTTAGTGTTATAACAAGATTAAAAATAGATAAATAAATGTAAATGTAGGAAAATAAATCTGGGAAAATTCCAGAAAGTTATGAGGATGATAAAGATCATCCCAGAAAAATTTGGGATTTTTCTAAAGTGATTTGGTATTTTTGATATATTTAGTATTTTAATAAGATTTAAAAATAGATAAATAAATATAAATATAAGAAAATAAATCTGGAAAATTTATACAAAATTCCTTACTGTCAAATTAAGTTTTGTGCAAAATTTCAAGACCCGAGACTAATCGGGTAATTATTTGTGCTAAAAAGAACATAAAAACAAGTTTTTAAAGCTTAAAACGTGTAAACCGGCAAAGTTCGCATAAGCGAGCTGACTGGTACATGAAAACTCTAAAAATAGACTATTTCATAAATCTAAGTAAATTAAGTAAAAATAAATCATCCGAAAATAATTCGGATGATTTGGGTAATTTTACCTGATTTTACCGTTTCCGGCACCGAAATACCGGAAACGGGCCCCACGGCCAAACGGGGTGTCAAACCGAGCTATAATTTCATCACCTTAACTAAATTGACTGTCAAACTCTAAGCAATGTCAATCTGAGTCCTTAGAAGTGTCACGGGGTTAACATTGTCCCCGAATCGAGTACAGTACTGGGTTAACAATGTTCCCAGATGTACCGATTGATATGTATTTAAGTTATGGGAATTATATAGTAACGACTAGATATTATATTACAGATCCAGGCACGTAGCTGTTCCTTAAATTACTCACCAACTCACAACAAGGTGAGTTTTCAAGAGCCCCTTTTAATGAATTGTTTTAATTATATTTTCCCGGGGCGGAAAACATGTCTTATTTAAAGTATTTAAGTACATACCGATCGTATGGAAATACTTGTACATTTATATATATATGGACTGATGCATAGAATATATAAAATGTTTATAATGTGTTATTGTTCTGGGGTAACATAGTTCCCAGGGGTTATATTGTTCTGGGGTAACATAGTTCCCAGGGGTTATTATTGTTCTGGGGTAACATAGTTCCCAGGGGTATTTATTGATCTGGGGTAACATAGTTCCCAGGGGTTATTATTGATCTGGGGTAACATAGTTCCCAGGGGTTATTATTGTTCTGGGGTAACATAGTTCCCAGGGGTTATTATTGATCTGGGGTAACATAGTTCCCAGGGGTTATTATTGTTCTGGGGTAACATAGTTCCCAGGGGTATTTATTGTTCTGGGGTAACATAGTTCCCAGGGGTTATTATTGTTCTGGGGTAACATAGTTCCCAGAAAGTTAATGGAAATGTTCTGGGGTAACATAGTTCCCAGCATGATTATATTGCTAATAAATGATTATTAAAATGATTTGTCAGTGTTTATTTAAATTAGTGAAACTCACCAACTATTCGTAGTTGACCCGTTTTCTTTACATGTTTTCTAGGTATGCCCAAGTTGGAATGATTGATATGTGCTTAACTATCTGTGCTACCTGTTGGAAGCTTGCTGCTCTATGTTTTGTAATGAATTTATTAATGTTTTATTGGTAATATATGTGTGTAACACCTAGACAGTAACGCAACTCGCAACAATGTAATATGTTATAAATTAATGTAGTGGTATTTTCTTTATAAGCAATGCTGTTGATATCAGATGTGTCTGTTGCATCCCGTGTACGTTTCCGCTGCGGTTACGGGGTGTTACAGAACTTGGTATCAGAGCCATTGGTTATAAAGAATTAGGATGTCTGAAAAAGATACCTAAAATATAACCAGTAGCTCAAGTATTATAGGATCTGAATATCAACTAATAATATATAGTGACGAGATCGGGATGAACTTGGATGGACAAGTGGGTTATTATGGTCCGGAACATAATAACAGACTTGTCTGCACGAGGGAATTCAGGGGAAGTCACGGGGGACTTAAATAGGTAAAATTGGCAACATATGTGTAAATATATGATAATATTATTATGTGGTAAAGTTGTATAAATAAGTATGTGTTAATTTAATTATGAATTACACTACGAAAAGGACTATATGTTTGTTAACTTGTGTGCAGGTATAATGGCAAGAACACCTAGTGTGTCGACGGAAGAGGACCCGGAAGAGGCTAGTTCCGGGGCCTCTGGAAGCCCAAGTGTAGCACCCAGCTCCGAGCCTTCGGAGGCTAGTCATAGTACTTCTAGACAGTCCACCCCAGCTAGGAGTGCTAGTGTACCCTCCCCTGCTAGGGTTACCAGGTCTCCTACCCCGCCCGCACCACAGACCACCCCGATTCCCCTCAGGCGCGGTCCTCGCCTCACGGCGCGGATCAGTGCCCCATATGTCCCGCCCACTGTTACCCCACCCAGATCCACATACCACCAGGGCGAGTCTTCCCGCCCCCAACCCGAGCCTGCAACCCTACCTGTGTGGGGTCTGCCAAGGCAGGAGCGGGACTTGGCGGCTTGGCTACGTGTTCTCACCGAGCAGGTGAACGAGCACTCTGCCGCCCTGGTCGTGGGGGTACAGAGGCGGGCGTACCTCGGGGACAGCATACTGGACCACCAGTATGCTATCAACCAGTTAAAAAGGGAGTGCTCATACTCCCACTGGTTGATCGACCAGATGGAAACCCGATTGCGGGTTATGATGGCGGTGCTGGTGGTGCTGGTGGCGGTGATGGTGGGGTTGGTTTACCACCATGTGTAGATGTGTTGGATGGTAGAATTTTGAACCGCTTTTTGATACTCCGTGTAAGTAGTAAGTGGTGATACTAACACGGAGTGAATCTTGTTTAGTTATAGTACAACCACTGGCCCATAGGGGGTCTCTTGTAGGGCATATCATTATCGATACTTTTGGGTATCATTCAAGCACTGACCCATTGCGGGTTATGTCGAGGATGATACCAACATAGGCCCTTTGTATTAAATCTTAGTTGTGTAATGTTGACTGAAAGTATGTAAATCGATGTTTGTGTAATATGAATCAATGTTTATTAATGAATGAAGTATGTATTGTATTTTATATTTTGAGATGGTATTGATTATATATATTTCTTTGATGATTGTGTAGAATGGCACCGAAACGATCAACGAAAGTATCGGAAGTAGATGTGAGCCGTTTGATTGCTCAACAGTTGGAGGCGGCGATACCGGATATAGTATCGCGCATCGCCGCCAGTATTAATAACTCGACCAATCCAACCCCTCCGAGCAATCAAACGCCCATAAATAATGATGGGGAACAAAACGCTAATCCTCCAAGGAATGACAACACTATGCCAAGTACTGACGCACCGCCTACGGTGGTCGCTACCGACAGTAATGGCCCTATCCCTTCTGTAGAGACCAACCGCACTGGACCATCCAGGGGTTGTTCAATCAAGGACTTTATGTTATGCAAGCCTTTAGAATTTAATGGGTCGGAAGGACCGAATGGGTTAGTGAAATGGTTAGAGAAAATAGAATCAGTGGTAAATATCAGCAACTGTCCCGAGGATTGTGTCGTTAAGTACGCCACCTGTACGTTCACAGACCATGCCTTGACATGGTGGAACACCATTGTACAGACTCGAGGTCAGGCGGCGACAAACCGCATGACCTGGGCAGAGCTTAAGGATCTTGTTTTGAAACATTTCTGCCCAAAGAATGAATTGCAGAAACTGGAACATGAGTTGTGGAACCTAGAGATGCATGGGGCGGACCACTTGGGATATACCAACCGGTTTAATGAGCTGTCACGATTAGTGCCGTGGTTGGTCACCCCAGAGTCAAAAAGGGTGGAACGTTATATTTGGGGACTTACTCCAGTAGTGAGGAGCATAGTTAACGCGGGAGGGCACCAGACGTATGAGGGTGCAGTGACACAGGCTGGTATTGTCACGTATGATTTCTTAAGGAGCGGATCGATAAAGGCGACGGGAGAGTCGGCTGGGGGAAAGCGAGGTACGTATGACAATAGGATCCGAGAGAAGCAGCAAAACAAACGAGCTAGGCCCGCTGCCCAGAGCTATGCCATGACTAGTTCGGGCGGAAGGCAAGAACCGCAGAGGGGAACGTTTCCTAAATGTGGGAAATGTGGTTACCACCATAGTGGTATGTGCAAGGAGGTGGTGTGCCACCGGTGTGGCAGGGTTGGACACTACGCACCAAATTGTAAGACAAATCTGAACAACCTGAACCGTCAACCACAACCTATTCGGGCGCAACCATTTAGAACTCAACCAGCCCGACAGCAGAACACGCAAGGAAACCAGATGGTGACCACTAGCCGTGCTTGCTACGAATGCGGCAGCACGGATCACTTCAAAAGGAACTGCCCGAAACTGAATCAGGGAGGAAACGGGAGACAACTCGCGGGTCAGCCATCGGCGTCCAATCCGGCGCGAGGCCGGGCATTTGTGATGGGAGCGAACGAGGCGCGCCAGGACCCCAGCGTAGTGACAGGTACCTTCCTCGTCTCTGATCATTACGCTTCTGTATTATTTGATACAGGCGCCGATAGAAGTTTTGTCTCCGTTAGGTTCCTTTCGATAGCAAACCTTCCTATTGGTGAAACCATAGAACCCTACACCGTAGAGGTCGCTAACGGTAAAACCATGATAGTCAATCGGATTGTTCGGAATTGCCCTTTTATTCTGAGCGAACAATCCTTCCTGATTGACTTGTTACCGGTAGAATTGGGTAGTTTTGACGTGATAGTGGGAATGGATTGGTTGGCTCGTAATAGGGTAGAAATAAACTGTGAAAAGAAAACCGTCAAGATCCGGGTGTCGGATGACGAGGAGGTATTAGTGCAGGGAGAAAAATCCGGCACCATGATACCATTTATATCCCACCTCAAGGTGTTGAAATATATACGTCAGGGATGTGTGGCGTATCTAGCGAGCCTGACGGCCGCTGATTCTGAGGAAAAACGGGTGGACGATATTCCCGTGGTACGCGAATTTCCACAAGTTTTTCCAGAGGAACTTCCTGGATTACCGCCAACCCGACAAGTCGAATTCAGAATCGACTTATTACCTCAAGCTGGCCCTGTTGCTAAGGCCCCTTACAGACTTGCACCGTCCGAGATGCAAGAACTATCCAACCAGTTGCAGGAATTGTTGGATAAGGGGTTTATACGTCCCAGTTATTCCCCGTGGGGTGCACCTGTACTATTTGTGAAAAAGAAGGACGGAAGCCTTCGAATGTGCATTGACTACAGGGAATTGAACAAATTAACCATCAAAAATAGATATCCTCTTCCCCGAATCGATGATTTGTTCGACCAACTACAAGGTGCGAGCTATTTCTCAAAAATTGATCTTAGATCGGGATACCACCAAGTTAGAATTCAAGAGGAGGATATCCCAAAAACCGCGTTTCGGACTCGCTATGGCCACTACGAATTTTTAGTTATGCCTTTTGGGCTAACAAATGCGCCAGCGGTGTTCATGGATCTCATGAACCGAGTCTGTAAACCCTATCTTGACAAGTTCGTCATTGTATTTATTGACGATATTTTGATATACTCGAAGAATAAAGAGGAGCACGAGCAACACTTAAAGTTAGTTTTAGAGCTCCTGGATCAGGAGAAGTTATATGCAAAATTCTCCAAGTGTAACTTCTGGTTACAAGAGGTGCAATTCCTCGGTCATGTTATAAACCACCAAGGAATACACGTTGATCCGAGTAAGGTTGAAGCTATTAAGAATTGGCAAGCGCCTAAATCTCCGAAAGAAATCCGCCAATTCTTAGGCTTAGCTGGATACTATCGTCGATTTATAGAGAACTTTTCCAGCATCGCCCAACCTTTAACCCTCCTGACTCAAAAGGATCGGAAATATGATTGGGGTGAAGAGCAGGAAACGGCGTTTCAAACGCTAAAACAAAGATTGTGCCAAGCGCCAATCTTAAGTCTCCCCGACGGAGACGATGGATTTGTTGTATATTGTGACGCATCCCGTAAAGGGTTAGGATGCGTGTTAATGCAAAATAAAAAGGTCATAGCCTATGCGTCTCGACAGTTAAAAGTTCATGAGAAAAACTACACTACCCATGACTTGGAACTGGGAGCAGTCATCTTTGCACTTAAAATTTGGAGACACTATCTCTACGGTACAAAGTGCACCATATTCACTGATCATAAAAGTTTGCAACACATATTCGATCAGAAAGAACTGAATATGAGGCAACGAAGATGGGTCGAGTTGCTGAGTGACTATGACTGTGACATACGATATCACCCCGGCAAGGCTAACGTTGTAGCCGATGCCTTGAGTAGAAAGGATCGAGTCAAGCCACTACGTGTGCGAGCGTTGGGGATGATAGTCCAGTCGAACCTTTCAGATTTAATTCGAGTCGCTCAACGCGAGGCGTTGAAAGAGGGCCAATTGGTTAAAGAAGGACTTTACGGGAATGAGAAGAATTTCGAACAGCGTGTGGACGAAATTCTTTATTTCAAAAATCGGATTTGGATCCCGACCCTCCATGACCTTCGTGATTTGATCATGGATGAAGCACATAAATCGAAATATTCCATACATCCGGGATCAGATAAAATGTACAAGGATGTGAAAGAATTTTACTGGTGGCCAGGTATGAAAAAGGATATAGCCACATACGTCGGCAAGTGTACGACGTGTGCGAGAGTTAAGGCGGAACACCAGAAACCCTCGGGAATGCTACAACAGCCGGAAATTCCGGAATGGAAGTGGGAACAGATCACAATGGATTTTGTGACACATCTCCCCAAGACACCCCGAGGTCATGATGCGATTTGGGTAATCGTGGATAGATTAACCAAATCGGCACATTTTATTCCAATTAGGAATACTTTTAACACTGAGAGACTTGCGCAAATTTATATAAACGAAATAGTGTCTCGTCATGGCATCCCCATCTCGATCATCTCCGATAGGGATAGCCATTTCACCTCCAAACTTTGGCAAGCTGTCCAAGAAGCATTGGGAACACGTATTGACCTAAGCACAGCTTACCACCCTCAGACCGATGGCCAGTCTGAGAGGACCATTCAAACTTTGGAGGATTTGCTTCGTGCCTGCGTACTGGACTTTAAGGGAAATTGGGATCAACATCTCCCACTCGTTGAATTTTCCTATAATAACAGTTACCATAGCAGTATAAAGGCAGCACCTTATGAAGCATTGTATGGGCGGAAGTGCCGATCACCACTTTGCTGGTCTGAAGTGGGGGACTCGCAGGTCATTAGATCGGATCTGGTCCAGGAGACGACCAGCAAGATTCTTGAAATTAAGAACAACCTGAAAGCCGCGCGGGATCGGCAGAAGAGTTATGCCGATACCCGTCGAAAACCGTTGTCATTTGAGAAGGGTGAAAAGGTATATTTGAAAGTATCACCCTGGAAAGGAGTGGTCAGGTTTGGAAAGGCGGGGAAGTTGGCCCCTAGATATATTGGACCATTTGATATTATTGCAAAAATCGGTCCTGTAGCTTACCGATTAGAACTACCTGATGAATTGAGTGCAGTTCACAACGTGTTTCACGTGTCGAATTTGAAAAGATGTCTGGCGGATGAGACATCGGTGTTACCCTTAGAGGGTGTTCAAATAAGTGATAGGCTCAACATTGTAGAGGAGCCTATAGAAATAGTAGATGGGAAAATCAAGCAACTTAGACACAATAAGATCTCGTTGGTCAAAGTTAGATGGAATTCGCAACGAGGCCCAGAATTTACTTGGGAACGAAAGGACGAATTTCGGAAGAAATACCCCCACCTGTTTCCTCAAAAGGAAGTAGTTGTCGCGTAAAATTTCGAGGACGAAATTTTTATAACGGGGGGAGAATGTAACGATTCCGGCAAATCCAGGTATACCCTAGCCGGAATATACTATTTACGTGTCATTTAAATATTGATTATATGAGTTATAGTACATATATACGAGTATATATGATTCATAGTACGAATCATACTCGATTATATAGCGAATCGTATTGGAATTACAATTAACCAATGAACGATTATTGAAAACCCGAATGAATCGGGAATTACATTATAGACGAAGTATATAATGTTTAGTGTTGTTTACGAGGTATGAATGCTTCGGGATAGGTGAATTATAGCACAGAAAAAGGATTTCGATTTAATGGTACGTCGGTACGCTAAACGAAACCTTTAACACCAAATCAAGCAAGAGACGATCAATCAAGCCGAAAAAGATGCGTGATTATTAATAATATGATGTTTTAATGTCATGGGTTAAGTTTTTAAAGTTTTTAAATCAGTTTTATATAAATTTTATTTTAACCCGAAAAACAACCATTTTAGGCTCGTTTCAAGCCGAATTACGAGTTTAAACGAGAAACGAACTGAACCAGATTATCCACAACATTATCTGGATTGCGTAATCTAGATATGTGGCCATGGTTTGAGATGTGGGCCCCCCCACACCCCCCCATGGCCGGCCATGTATACACACACACATTTCCTTTCTTTTTTTCTTTTGTTACTTCACAAACTCTCCAAAATCCTCTCAAGTATTCAAGTGTTCTTCCAAATCATTGAGTTTTAACCAAATCCACAAGGTATAATACTTGTTTTGAAGCTTGAATCTTGTTGTTAATTTCACAACCCTTGAGAAAAGAAAGTTCCAAGTGAAATATGGGTGAAAACCCGAGATGGAACCGGTTCTTGTGTGATCAAAGGATGTATACAAGTTATACAAAGGATCTTGATCCAAGTAATTAGTTAAAAGTGTTTAGAATAGATTTTTACGGTTAAAATCTTTATTTTTACTTAAAAACCGACATTTTGAAAGAGATGGCTTGATTGTTGGTATAGTTTGCTTGGTGTGGTGTTGTTGTGCTTGTAAGTGTTGTATCTAGCGGCTAGCAAAGGCTAGAAACCGAGATCCTTGCGATCTAAAGCTAGAAAACACAAAATAGTTCGGTTTTCGTGTGTTATGAAAAAATGGACAGATTTACGTGTGCTTAGAGTCGGGTCACGAAATTTCACAGAGATGATCTACACATGAAAATATGAGATCTGTGAATTTTTGGTAATTTTTGGATAAAAGATGAATATTTGGTGAATTTAATGCTCGGTTTTGGCCAAAAATAGTGAAAAATAGCAAAACATGATGAAAAATTCCGGAAAATTTAAGATAAGCTTTTTATAAGATATAAAAGTCACCCACAAAATTTGAGCTCAGTTGGAAAAGTCTAAGTAGGCTTTTCGGTGAAACGAGTTCTAGGGCTTTCTAGCTCGGTTTTGGGTGAAAATGGCTTGAAAAATAAGTTTTAAATTCTGGAAAAATTCCAGAAAGTTATGAGGATGATAAAGATCATCCCAGAAAAATTTGGGATTTTTCTAAAGTGTTTTGGTATTTTTGATATATTTAGTGTTTTAACAAGATTTAAAAATAGATAAATAAATGTAAATGTAGGAAAATAAATCTGGGAAAATTCCAGAAAGTTATGAGGATGATAAAGATCATCCCAGAAAAATTTGGGATTTTTCTAAAGTGTTTTGGTATTTTTGATATATTTAGTGTTTTAACAAGATTTAAAAATAGATAAATAAATGTAAATGTAGGAAAATAAATCTGGGAAAATTCCAGAAAGTTATGAGGATGATAAAGATCATCCCAGAAAAATTTGGGATTTTTCTAAAGTGTTTTGGTATTTTTGATATATTTAGTGTTATAACAAGATTAAAAATAGATAAATAAATGTAAATGTAGGAAAATAAATCTGGGAAAATTCCAGAAAGTTATGAGGATGATAAAGATCATCCCAGAAAAATTTGGGATTTTTCTAAAGTGATTTGGTATTTTTGATATATTTAGTATTTTAATAAGATTTAAAAATAGATAAATAAATATAAATATAAGAAAATAAATCTGGAAAATTTATACAAAATTCCTTACTGTCAAATTAAGTTTTGTGCAAAATTTCAAGACCCGAGACTAATCGGGTAATTATTTGTGCTAAAAAGAACATAAAAACAAGTTTTTAAAGCTTAAAACGTGTAAACCGGCAAAGTTCGCATAAGCGAGCTGACTGGTACATGAAAACTCTAAAAATAGACTATTTCATAAATCTAAGTAAATTAAGTAAAAATAAATCATCCGAAAATAATTCGGATGATTTGGGTAATTTTACCTGATTTTACCGTTTCCGGCACCGAAATACCGGAAACGGGCCCCACGGCCAAACGGGGTGTCAAACCGAGCTATAATTTCATCACCTTAACTAAATTGACTGTCAAACTCTAAGCAATGTCAATCTGAGTCCTTAGAAGTGTCACGGGGTTAACATTGTCCCCGAATCGAGTACAGTACTGGGTTAACAATGTTCCCAGATGTACCGATTGATATGTATTTAAGTTATGGGAATTATATAGTAACGACTAGATATTATATTACAGATCCAGGCACGTAGCTGTTCCTTAAATTACTCACCAACTCACAACAAGGTGAGTTTTCACGAGCCCCTTTTAATGAATTGTTTTAATTATATTTTCCCGGGGCGGAAAACATGTCTTATTTAAAGTATTTAAGTACATACCGATCGTATGGAAATACTTGTACATTTATATATATATGGACTGATGCATAGAATATATAAAATGTTTATAATGTGTTATTGTTCTGGGGTAACATAGTTCCCAGGGGTTATATTGTTCTGGGGTAACATAGTTCCCAGGGGTTATTATTGTTCTGGGGTAACATAGTTCCCAGGGGTATTTATTGATCTGGGGTAACATAGTTCCCAGGGGTTATTATTGATCTGGGGTAACATAGTTCCCAGGGGTTATTATTGTTCTGGGGTAACATAGTTCCCAGGGGTTATTATTGATCTGGGGTAACATAGTTCCCAGGGGTTATTATTGTTCTGGGGTAACATAGTTCCCAGGGGTATTTATTGTTCTGGGGTAACATAGTTCCCAGGGGTTATTATTGTTCTGGGGTAACATAGTTCCCAGGGGTATTTATTGTTCTGGGGTAACATAGTTCCCAGGGGTTATTATTGTTCTGGGGTAACATAGTTCCCAGAAAGTTAATGGAAATGTTCTGGGGTAACATAGTTCCCAGCATGATTATATTGCTAATAAATGATTATTAAAATGATTTGTCAGTGTTTATTTAAATTAGTGAAACTCACCAACTATTCGTAGTTGACCCGTTTTCTTTACATGTTTTCTAGGTATGCCCAAGTTGGAATGATTGATATGTGCTTAACTATCTGTGCTACCTGTTGGAAGCTTGCTGCTCTATGTTTTGTAATGAATTTATTAATGTTTTATTGGTAATATATGTGTGTAACACCTAGACAGTAACGCAACTCGCAACAATGTAATATGTTATAAATTAATGTAGTGGTATTTTCTTTATAAGCAATGCTGTTGATATCAGATGTGTCTGTTGCATCCCGTGTACGTTTCCGCTGCGGTTACGGGGTGTTACATGTCTTAACCGAAACAAGGAGACGAACGATCAAAGTAACCTCGCTCAAGATGGCGGACCGGTTCTAAACATGATGACGGTAGCTCGGAGTAAGAAAGATGTCGTTTTTCTAAAGGAAGACCGGGTTGATCTGAAGCAATATGCTTCAACCCCATGTGATAAAAACACGTGGATTCTTGATAACGGGGCGAGTAACCATATGACGGGAAATCCGGAATGGTTTTCCAACATCGATCGTAACAAGACCGGTAAAGTAAGTTTTGGTGATGGTTCGTGTGTTGAAATCGAAGGTCGGGGCCCGATAGTAGTAGAAGGTCAAATGGGAGAACAACGAGCCTTGAGTGACGTTTATTTTATTCCAGCTCTCAAAAATAATATATAAGTCTCGGGAAATTAGACGAAGGAGGATGCAAGATCGGGATCCAAGACGGTATCTTATGGATATTCGAACAAGATGGAAGACTTCTAATCAAGGTACCCGCGTTCCTTTAACCGAGTTTATAAAACTAATTTAAAGGTTGTTTCTCCGGTTTGCTTACAAGTCAACTTGCATAATGTTGCATGGATATGGCATGCTCGATTGGGACATTTGAATTTCGATGCCCTTTGGGGTCTCTCGAAACTCGCGGATGGAGTGTAAAGAATCGAACACACGATGCAAATTTGTGATGCATGTATGCTAGGCAAACAAACAAGATCGGATATCCCGAAAGAATCTAATTATCGTGCAAAGGTACCACTCAAGCTCGTTTATGCCAACGTTTGTGGCGCAATTACTCCCGAGACACACGGTGGCAACCGATACTTTTTACTTGTTGACGATTACACCCGCTATATGTGGGTTTTCACGATAAAGACGAAAGACCAAGTTGCGGGCTTACTCATATATTTCGTGAAATGGGTGGAAAACGAAACGAGCAAGAAACTCAAAACCATACGCACCGACAATGGGGGTGAGTTTACATCCCATGTGTTGGAAGATTATTTTTCAAGTATAGGTGTGGAACATCAGTTTACGGCCCCGTACACCTCACATAAAAATGGGGTGGTTTAAAGAAGAAATCGAACCATTCTTGGTACGACTCGAAGTTTGTTAAAGGCGATGTCACTACCACAAGACCTATGGGGAGAATCCGTTCATCACTCGGTTTACTTACTAAACCGGTCATCAACAAAATTGTTGGAGGATTCGACTTCGTACGATCGTTTTAAAAGAAGAAAACCGAACCTTTCACACGTTAAAGTGTTCGGATGCACGGGGTATGTAAAAGTCCTTGGTTCCAGTCAAAAGAAATTAGACGACCGAAGCATTGTGATTATTCACTTAGGTACTCAACCTGGAACAAAAGCCTACCGTATGTTTGATCCGATCAAAAGGTGAGTACACGTTATGCGGGATGTCAAGTTTGACGAGTGTAAAAGGTACGTGTGGGCTAATCTTGAAAAACAAGAGTGTGAAAAGGTTCGGAATGGACCGGGTTTATTGTTAGGTGCGATATTGAACCCGAATCATAGCAGGTGACATCCGGGTTTAAAACCGGGTCCGTAGACTGTCATGATACCGGTGAGTTGGTTCGTATCAGAAACGGGAGTGAGTCGTCAACTTCAGAAGGTGACAGCCCACCTGTAAGCCCGACTAGGCCTGACACTGGCCTAGACGAAGAACCGTTAAAAGTTATCCAGCCGCGTCGAACTACTCAAAAGACGGTTTTGCCCAAGAAATTTAGCGACTTTCTAGTTGAAGGTTTACCGAAACCCGCCGAGCAAGACCCGACAGCCGACGAGGTAAATCTCCTATTATTATTCGATGATGAACAAGTAAATTTTCGAGAAGCGAATAATGAAAAACATTGGAGAAAAGCAATGGAAGCGGAGATCGAGTCGATTGAAAGAAACAAGACATGGCGGTTAGTCGAAGCACCACCCAAAGTAAAACTGATAGGTTTAAAGTGGGTCTATAAAATCAAAAGAGATGAAGCCGAGAAAATAACTAAGTACAAGTCCCGACTCGTAGCTAAGGGGTATGTTCAGAAATATGGGATCGATTTCGAAGAAGTGTTCGCACCGGTGGCGAGAATCGTAACCGTTCGACTTTTACTCGCTTTAGCAGCAAACTGAGGTTGGTAAATGCACCACTTGGATGTAAAACCCGTGTTTCTTCATGGTGATTTGAAAGAAGAGGTGTACGTATTTCAACCAGATGGGTTCGTTAAGAAAGGTGAAGAAAGAAAAGTGTACAAGTTGGCTAAAGCGTTATACGGTCTACGCCAAGCTCCAAAGGCGTGGAATACTAAACTAGACGGGTCGTTAATGGAACTCGGTTTCACTCGATGTAAACAAGAACAAGCGGTTTACAAACGGTGTTCCGTTCAAAGGCTACTACTCGTTGGAGTTTACGTTGATGATTTGATAGTCACGGGTACAAGTGTGCAAGAAATTTCAAATTTCAAAAGATTAATGGAGTCAAGGTTTGAGATGAGTGACCTCGGGTTGTTGCATTACTATCTTGGGGTCGAAGTGAAGCAAAGCGATCGTGGAATGACGTTAAAGCAAAGCGATTATGCAACGAAGATCCTAAAAGAAGCAAGTCTTTGGGAGTGCAACTCGACTTAATTTCCTGTGGAACCGGGCTTAAAGTTGTCAAAGGAATATGAAAATACGAAGGTAGATCCGACCGGTTATAGAAAGATAATCGGAAGATTGCGGTATTTAACTCATACGAGACCTGATTTAAGCTACTCGGTTGGCTATGCGAGTCGATTTATGCAATCACCAACTCAAGCTCACGCTCAAGCAGTTAAATATATTCTCCGTTATCTAAGAGGTTCACTAGACTTTGGTATTACGTACTCGAGAGGCGGAAACATTATGTTGCACGGGTATAGTGATAGTAGTCATGCGGTGGATGATGGTCGGAGCACCTCAGGTCTAATTTTCTACTTTGGTACATCATCAATATCATGGGTTTCTCAGAAACAAGAAACGGTAGCGTTATCATCATGTGAGGCTGAATTTATGGCAGCTACATCGGCTGCATGTCAAGCCTTATGGCTTCGAGGTTTGTTGTCAGAGATGACCGGAGAAAAGGAGAAAATCGTGACGTTGAAGGTGGATAATTCATCGCCTATTGCCTTGATGAAGAACCCGGTTTTTTATGGGAGAAGCAAGCACATCAACACACGGTACCATTTCATTCGGGAGTGCATCGAGAGAGAACAAATCAAGGTGGAGCATGTCAGTGGAGATTTACAAAGAGCAGACATCCTTACAAAAGCGTTGCCACGGATGAAGTTTAATGAGATGCGAAGCTTCATCGGTGTCACAAGATTAGGGGGTGATTGTTAGTGTAATCTTGCGTAAGTGCAGGGACCTAATTGTCGTACTTACAAACCTAGGGGGGTTTTGAGTTAGTTTTTTCACCTATTCTTGTCTAAGAAGTAATTGTATGGTTATAAATAGGGTTTATTAGTAATCAAGTATTCACAACTTATCAATCAATACAATAAAGGTTTAGACTTGAAATCTTATTGTCTTCACTTAATAGTCATTTGTTGCTGAACTAAAGACTATGAAGCCATGAATAACAGTTTAACGAAAGGTTCTGCAATGGCAAGAATGATTATCTCCTGGTTGTTATTTATGAACAGTTTTAGGTAGGAAAGATAAATAAAGAAATGTGTTGAAGTTATATGATTGGATTATTATGATATCACTGTCATATAATTATATATAAGTGTGAAGTACCAAAATTTTGGAGTGATGCTATTAATATTTCATTAATTTGAGGTGTTTCATGCTTTTTCAAGTTTTATTAATTTAAGGAAGATAAATTATATGAAGCTCGGAGTGGTATTTCACATGGCAAAAGATGGATGACCCGGCCTTTGGCCTGGGTTCGAATCTCGATGCCGTCTGGATTTTACCATTTGTTTCCAGACACGTTCTGGTTAACTCGACTTTTCGGAGAATAGTTATTTTGAATATTCTAAGAATATTTTGAATAATTATATCGAATATTCTAAGTAATTTGAATATTGAATCACAAAATGTTATAGCCAAAAACCTACGGTGATATTATTTTTATTTAAAAATGATGTCCGATGTTAATATTTACGTCACTCGTACCGGATCCTCGAATAAAAATGTTAACTAGGCACGTGACAGACCATTAATCTTTAAAATCGGTACACACGTATTCTCTTGATAAGTCTGATTATTTCCAGTAATGATTTCAAAAGTGATATAAAGATTAGAGTATTTGGCAAAATCGTTGATCACAAAAAGAACCGGTTAATAATTAGGGTGCTAACGGGCCCAAACTGATCTGAAGCCACTGTTTAGGTTCCAGGCACCCTAATGTCAATATTAAACTTTTAATAAGTCATTGTTATGTATGGTAATAGATCCAAAACTGTTTTGTGGTGGATTTTAAACACCAATACCCAACCAAAGAACCATTTCTTTTGTTCTTGAGATACTATGTAGCCACCGACTACACTGCCAATCATCTTTTTTGTGCATTAACAATAATTAACTCAATGTTTTTTACTTCAAATTTATTTAAAAGCCATTTAAGTTTTACTTTAACTATGGTATTGTAGGTAATAGAAGACAGGTTTGGTATTGTTGAGGACTTGAGGGTCTTATGACTTCTACTCTATCATTGGTATGTTTTCAATTTCTTAGTTGGTTTCTTTGTTTCAATGTTATTTGAATTTAATTTAAAAACATAAAATCCACCAAACTTACTATATTACATTTAGTTGGATTATATCGATGTTTAACAAAATTAGTGATTTGAAGAAAGAAAACGGAAACAAGCGTCGAAGCTTGAAAATTTAGAATTAAAAAAAAAAAGCAACAAGGATGATGGGTCGATTTTGATTTTTTTTTTCTGAAAGGGTTATTTAGCTTACTATATTATTACATATAGTTGGATTATATTTAAGTTTTGCACATTAATGATTTGAAAAAAATAAATAAAAATAACAAGTGTTAAAGCTCAAAAATTTTAAATAATCCAATGAGGACGATGGATCGGTTTCGGTATTTGTTTGAAAGTGTTAATGTTATCTTTGTGCTCACAGATTTGATTGTTCACTTGAAACAACTGATATAGCTTTATGTAAGCATGGTAAGTAATTACTTCTTTTTAATATACTAACAATTGTTTGTTTATTTCCTCTTTTGGCACGCAAATAATGCATCTATAGCTTTCATCGCTTTTTTGAAATTATTATAATTTATTTTCTGTAAGTTGACAAAGATTGAGGCTTTGGGTTCAAGAAACAAAGGTTCATTGGCAAAGATCAGATAATTTAGTTTGGGTGTACTTGAGTAAGTGACTCGATCTATGAGCGATTTTGGAATGGAATTTAGTGGGTAACTGCACCTCATGATGGTCAAGCATATAATATGAGGTTGGCATCTTATATCATGTACTTTGAATCAATTTATATATTTAGGAATTAATATTAGCATCCTGATTTTGGAGTATCAATACCCACCATATTGACCCACGGAGACGTCTGTGAAATAGTGAGGGGCTGGTTGATGTTGGATTGGTCGCCCATTGCAGTGCGAAAGATGGATTCAGTGTGCAGATTGAAAAACTTGAAGGTGAGATACGGCTGGCTGTTGGTTGGTTATTACAAGTATGTCAAACTATGAATATACATCACCTACAAGATTTTCAGCGCCATATGCTCACTGGGCTGAGGTTTTGATTCTTGGGATTCCGTCTTTTCTTGGGTCGTGATGGTTCCCATACATTTTTAGGCACTCAAATACACAATTTCGTGTCTAAACCGAATCATATGAGTAGGAAAGTAAATGACAATGATAAAGAAGAAGAAGAAAATAATGTCCAGCTAAGGGTAACATGTTTAATGGGATTTCTAAAGGTCGAATCACTTTCTTGTTCTTTGTACATTAATGAAAATATTTAGAAACTCATGCAAACATATCTATTAACATTGTTACTTTTTAACTACAGCGGCCGATTTATTGCTTGTGAAATAAGTAATTCTAAATTCTGGAACGACGAGCCTACAAGAGGCGAACAGAAAAAACAAAAGTGAGCTATAATTTGAGTTGGCGTAACGGTGTTGTTGAGTTACCACCACCACCAAAATCATACCCTCACTATGAACAATTATTTAAATTAAATAATGCTAAAAGCAAATTATTCCTGAAATACATATGCCATTACACCTCTATGTTCTCGTTTATTTCTATAGGAGGAAAGATTGACTCGTCAGTTAATAATGGAAAGGTATATATATGTGTTCAGTTCAGAATGAGTGCTCAAACTCATAACTACCATGTTATTGGGAGTCTTCAACCTATGGATGGGACAGTTGGTCTTCGCGCTTGGTAAAACCGAGATTTGAGGATGAGGAGAAAAAGGGTTTCTTGAAACAAGTTAAAAAATCTCTATACACACTTTTTTCAAACGATAGCTTCTTATAATGACACATATTTTCTAATTTTTAATATTAAAAAAAACTAAAATTTTACAAAACTTTACATGTATATATATATATATACACACACTATCCGTGCGATGCAGCGAGGCTCCATACTGTTTAGCATTATATTGATGTTTTTCTCGTGATTCATCATAAAAGAATGCATATATTAAGTGATCATAGCCAAATTACTTGCACATAAATACATATACATATCAGCGCACATACACATATGATACAAATAGTTTAGTGAACATTGTATGAAAATGTTCATAGTGGTAAATGTGTTAAAATTGAGAGATTTGTTCAAAGTGATACTTCACATTAACATTAAACACAGAAGTGTTGCGTAATCCAAGCATGCATGAAAATGTTCATAGTTTAGTGAACATTGAACTGTTTAATACTTTTAACCAATTCAAATAAGAATTAAGAATAAAAAATTTTGATATACAAAAGGTTGATTTCAAGCGACTCTTCTTTAATATCAATTAGAACATGTTGCTCCAGAAATTTATATTCGAACTAATTGCAACATGAAGATACAACCATTTTACACATAAGCTATATACAGCCAAACTTCTAGTTTATAACATGTTTTAATTGTTTTACAAACACCTATAACTTAACTCTACTTAATTATCCTAACAAAAGCCGGAATTTGGTCTCCATTAAAGATGCTTTTAAGCTTTGGTACATGCGGTTCGTGCTATATTTATCCTGCTAGGAGTCAGATTCAAGATACCTATACAGTATACACAAATGGGTCATATTAAAAAAAAAAGAAGTATTTAACCAAAAGACACATCACAGAATGTAGTAATTGGTCAACATGTTTTGGCAGTTTAACAGGTCAATTGGTTTTGGCAGTTTGGTAAATTTGAAGTTTGGTAAAAACTGTTTCAGATCATATTTGTTAAATTTAACGGGTCTAAACAGAATTTACAGGTTGGCTATAAGGGTAATTATGGAATTTAAAAAGAGCTGAATGGGGTACCGATCGAAATTTTTATTTGTTTGTAGGGATGTGCATGGGTTGTTTTGCATTCAAACCAAACAAAAAACCGAAATTTTGGTTGAGTTTTAACAAAAAAAAAAAAAAAAAAAACGTTTGGTTTCAGTTTTTTAGGTTGTGCTTTGGTTTGGTTTAATTTCAGTTCTGCCGTTTGAATTGATATTTTTCAGTTTGAAAAAAAATTGGCGAAAATAATTATTTTAAGCCCAAATATTTTGTTAATTAATATATAATCGATTTTTACACTTTTACGTAGATAAATTTTGAGTTCAGTATTCTTATAAATTGTTGAATTCGAAAAGAGAAAAAAAATGAAAATTTATAAACTTTGAATTATATGAAAACACAGAACCAAAGTGTTAGTTATTTTGATTTTGTTTTTCACCTTTGATAAGCTGAGTGAATTAGCAAAAACATAGATTTTCACCGAACTTTGACCCATTTTTTTCAACAATCCTTTTGAACTAATATTATTTAAAACATAACTCAAATTGACTCGTTCATAGGGATGAGCACGGTACCGTACCGGTACCGATATATATAGAGAGAGAGAGAACTTCAATTTTCATAAGACCATGTGTAGTCATAAAGCTCCACTACCAGGGGTTATGCGTCACGTGGCGCCCAGTCAGAGTTATGGTTTTGTACAAAAACAGGCTGTAGTCATAACTCTCTACTACCAGGGGTTATGCGCCACGTGGCGCCCAGTCATTATTAATTTTATTTGTTTTTTTTTAAATACTAAATCATTTAAATAAATTAACATAAAATTAAAAATTACATTAAACTTCCAAATAAAAAATACATTAAACTAAATTAAAAAAAATACATCAAATTAAAATAAAAAAACATAAATAATACTAATAAAACTAAAACTCATTTATATTTTTCTAAAATTTTCGCTCGTCGATTGTGGATTTTGGTTGGCTTGACGGGCATATTGACCGAAACCGAGAATATTTTGGTTGTTGTTTGGAAACATGATGGTAGAAATATTAGTGTAAAAGATATAAATATTTGTGTAAATTGGTAGATTGCAAGAAATGTGTTAAAAAATATGAGTTTGGTTTGTTTATATAGTATAAATATAATTAATTAATTTTTTTTTAAATAACCCCAACGGCTCCAAGACCAACGGTATTTTTTTTGGATATGCGTGTCATTCTCGCGTTGTATCTAAAACGCACAAAAAAAAATTTCAACATAACGCAGGGGGGCGGTGTACCCCTCGCGTTTTCACAAAACGTTGGCCAACAACATGACCATTACACCTGGTCTAAGAACTTCAAGAACTAATCTATACCACTCATTAATTATTTATTTTAAAAATAAAAAATTAAATGAAAAGGGTATAGTTGAAACCCCTTAAATTTCTCTCTCTAACAATAGTTAACTAAGTATTTAATTAATTGTTTCACCTTCGTATTTCTTTTTTCTTTTTACGGATTTACAAACATGTTAAGATCAAATTGATATATGGCTACTGAAGAAACACTAACCGGACCCCGGGCAGATTACTGGTAACCTGGGGGTTGGAGAGATGTTTCCCACGAGGGGTTAGACCCTTGGAAGATGGTTCTTCTGATAACCTGCAAAACAGACACCGTGAGCTCGTCACTGAGAAGGGGGGGGGTTCCTCCTTGTGACCACCCTCCGGCGTGAGAATCAGACTAGATTGCTCTTTAAATATAAAAGTATATTAAGAGATTGCTAGGGCAGATATCAGGTATAATATGATGATAATGTGTTAAGATGAGATGATCATACCATTTGTGGTATTTATAGCCGAAGGTAGGTTTCCAAGGAGGTATGGCCGGCTGCAACAGTGTTCCTGTTCCACCAACAGTAGCCTACGCACGTGTCCTGCTGGTAGTTGGTGGGTAGGTAGCGGCTGATGGTGACCAGACCTGCTGTATACTATTCCTTTTCCACCAACTGCCAGCTACGCACGTGGTATGACAAGAGTTGGTGAGTAGGCAGCGGCTAACAGTGACAAACAGTGTAGGAGCATGCTGCTCGCCATATTGTTGTCCATAAGCTGTCGTATCTTTAGTCAGATCTTTTTCCCATACCTCGTCAGGTACAGTACAGAAGATCTTCCTGTATCGTACGGACTGGCTTATTTGGGCGGGAGTATTCCCCCTCCCGCCCTTGTGCGGGATTGTTCCCGGCTTCGCTCATTCCTTCAGGTGACACTGAGTGATTTGAGAGCTAAGTGCCTTGTGCGTGTAGCCTTGCTGCGCGGGTGGCCTTCCCTCATGGCTTGTATCCGAGGCTGCGGGAACAGGCGGAGTCCTTCACCATGGGAGGCATTTCCTGCGGGAACAGCTTGCGTACTGCGCGTAAGGACGTCACGTCTCTGAGCATGGTTGGTCCTGCGGATCCTGTTGGTTTATGCGCAGACGTCCCTGTTTAAGGTGAGTCCTGCGGGTCCAACTGGGCTCTGCTGGGACCTACCTCTTCAAGTCCCCCCAGTCCAATGTTCTTCTCATGCGTGTTTAATAAAGTGAGGTGAACTTTTGGACTTGAGCAAAGGGTTTTGAAAAGGGGTTTTTTTAAGGTTTTCCATAGGGATTCCTCCCGCGGAAGTCCTTGTCACTTGCAGAAATTCCCGAGTTTCCTGCTTGGTCTTTGGGTATGATGCGGGCAGGTCTGTAACCTCCTCGCAAGTCAGGAGCGTTGAGTCCCACTTGTGTGGATTTTCCATGAGGTTTTGGTAGTTTTGAACATAGTGATCAATTATGTTAAAACCACCAATTCCATCCTGGAGCTTCCAACAACGTAGTTCTCGACGTTCCCGCTATGCGGGGATGTTATTTCCGTTCACGCAAGCATTGCCCAGAAGATCCTTCTTGGTTTCAATTCCCAGCGGAGCGCTAGGTATGTGAAGGGTTTTGCCTTAACACTGTACCTGCGCTCGTCTTACGGTTACTTTACTTCCAAGGTATTCCTGGCGTCAATTCCCTGCGGGTGCTAGGTATGTGAAGGGTTTTGCCTTTACACTGTAGCCGCAGCCGTCTTACGGTTACTTGGTTACCGAGGAATACTTGGCTTCAATTCCCAGCGGGTGCTAGGTATGTGAAGGGTTTTGCCTTAACACTGTACCCGCAGCCGTCTTACGGTTACTTGTTCGCCAAAATTTTCTTGGCTTCAATTCCCTGCGGGTGCTAGGTATGTGAAGGGTTTTGCCTTAACACTGTACCCGCAGCCGTCTTACGGTTACTTGTTTGCCAAGGTAAGGGGGGTATTTTCCCGCTTACTTTTTAATATTTTTAAATTTTGAATTTTGAAATTCGAAAGGTTGGTGGAAAGATAGGAACAGTCCAAACCTCTGAAACGTCGTGCGACAGTTTCTTCTGACTGTGTCAGGACGTGCAGGAAGTTATGGTGACGTGACATTATATGGTCATTCCAGACGCTTTTTACGGCGCGTGGGCGCGATTTTTCGGGCGCGTGGCCGCGAAATTACTGGCACACGTCCTGTCAACAGCTGTTGCCAGCCTGCTTTTTGCCACGTGTCATAGTTTCATTGCACCCTCGATTTCTCTCTCCTCCGCATTAAATTCACCGCATTAATTGCGATTAGTATATAAAGGGGGAGAGGCCTCTTTGTAATCCACACTTTCACCTCTCTTCTTCTTCTTCTTAGTGATTTCCGGCAAATACTCCCCTTTTTCAGGCAAGCATTTTCCCGAAATCACTCTTCTTTCTGCAAAAATGTCTTCTCATGATGCTGAAGCTGTAGCCGACGATAGGAGTACTGCTGGCGAGTGCCTGTGTGCTCTACCTGTCGATCAGTACCAGTACATCGTCAGGAAGTTCATGCTTGAGTCTCTCGAGCCTGAGTTTCCTGAATCCCACCAGACTGTGTACGATGCCCCCAGTGGCAAGATCGGGGTATATGCTGCATTCTTTGTTTATGGGAACCTTAGGTTCCCATTGACAAAGTTTGTGTACCGTGTCCTGGAGAGGCACGGGGTGCACCTGACCGAGGTGCATCCGATGGCGATTGCCAAGGTCCGGCACTTCGAGTGGGTGTGCCGGATTCTGGGTATTGAGCCCTACGTGGACCGCCTGATGACCTTCTATACTTGGAGGTGCGTCCAGGGGTGGTACACCCTGACAACCCGTATTAAGGGTTTGAAGATCTGCGTGACCGAGCGCAGTCTCCGATCGTGGAAGCGGGAGTTCTTCTACATCTCTGCCCGCGCCATCCCCATTGCCATGAAGTTCAAGAAGGGTCAGGCGCTTCCGAGCCTTCACGCTTCCAGCTACCAGGAGGCGGAATGGTTCGCGAAGATATCCCGGGTCCAATCTCCGGTTTACCGGTTTGCGGAGTCCGGGATGGTGCTGCTGGGGATGAGCCGGGTATGGAAGGAGGCGTCTCGGTTTCCTATCCTTCTCGAATACGGTTTGAACTCTATTCCTTATGGTATGTCTTGTCTTTCTTGCTGATATTAGTTTATTTTCTAACTGTTTCTTTTCTTTCAGAGGGGAATAATTTGGAGTCGCTCCTGTTCCCGCGGGAAGCTGACGGTCCCGTGCGGGTGGGCACTCGTGCTCTGGACGACAATGAGTTGCCCATCCTGGAGCAAACGGCGGATAGGTTTGTGGAGGTCTATCCGCCGGGCCAAGAGATCCTGAGCCACCGGCGGCCAGGTAAGGAGATATTCTATCCTCAACCCCTCAATGCTGTACCCGCTGCTGGAAATCCTTACATCCTGTCTTCTTCTGAGGAATCCACAGATGGTCCTCCCCTTGTGCGGAAGAAGAAGGCTGCCGGAGGGAAAGGAAAGGAGAAGGTGGCCTCCACGGCTGATCCGGTGCTTCTATCTGACACCGAGTCAGATAGTGAAGAGGTGGCGGGGAACCCCGGTGGTGAGAAGACCACTGCTCCGGAGGCTACGACTGTTACCTCCGGAGAACCAATGACGACGACGGTGACCGGCGTCAAGAGACCGGCCCCATCGGGCTTGTCCCCGCCCCTCCGTACGTTCAGGCTCAAGAAAACCCGTAAGTACATTCTTTTTTGTAGATTTATCATACTTCATAAATTTATTAACACTTATCTTCTTGTGCAGGCGTGGATGTTGACGCATTCCAGGGTGAAGTACCGAGTAGTACCTCTCCGCCGATGACGGTAGGCTTGGTCAGCCTACCTGAGGCGTCGACCCAGGCGCCTGCGCCTGGTCCCGCTGGTTCAGTTGCTCATTCTGAGCCGACTGTTCCAGCCGAGTTTACGCCATCGCCGGCCGTGAGTGCGATTTTTACGGCGTCCTTCACCGAGCCGGCGGTGACGATTGCTGCGGATTCTGCGGCAGCGACTGCGGCGGCTGCCACCATGCCCCCGCCACCGGCACCGATGGCCGGCCCATCTGGTACGCATGGGAGTACTCGCCAGTCCTTGCCACCTTCCCATCTGCCTGACCTTTTGGATGGGTTTCCTTTGGGTTCAGGTGATGGGTTCGGCGGTTATCGGCCTGTTATAGACCCTACAGGTGCGTAGGGTTCCTTTGGCCCTTTTTCACTTTTAATTTTTTTATCATCTTTTTCCTAACTGGTTTTTTGTTTTTTGCAGTGTCGGATTCCAATGAAGTGTATGTTCCTCGATGGAACATACGCCGAGGAACAACCCTTCGTACCCCTGTGGAGTGCGTGGACTGGGCTCGCCACGCTGCTCCTCATGGTGCGTTGGGGGAAGCCATGGCTAGCTACCAGGAGGGTAGGCTAACCAATGAGCTTCGGGTTCTCCAGGCCCGGATGCAGCCGCGCGTCGAGCTGCTTTGTCGTGAAAACGACAAGTTGAAAGCAGCTCGCGCCAAGGACGTATCTCAGGCGCGTGCTCTTCGGGAGGAGAACCAACGATTGACCGCAGCTGCTGCGGAGAAGGAGAAGGCTTTCAAGGCCCTCGAGGTTGAAGTTCAAGCGCGACTCGAGGCCCGCTCCAAGGCTGCCCAAGCTGTTAACGAACAGCTTCGGCTGGCTAAGGAGACTGCGAGGAACGCGACTGAGAGGGCTACCAAGGCTGAAGCCGTTGCTGAGCCTTTACGCATGGAGAACGAGGAGCTCAAGGCCCAACTAGAGGCTCTCCAACGTGCTCATGATGCCTTGGCCATGGAAGATGCCAAGAAGCTCCAAGAGATCCTGGACCAGAGGGGCGTGCTTGACCACAACGAGCGGAAGCTTAAGGGCGTAGAAGAGGCTGCTGCAAAAGAAGTGCAACTTGCCAACCTTAATAAGAGCGAAGCCGAACGCGCCTGCACCCAAGCCCTGGTTG
>NW_027503473.1:0-36687 GCF_021521415.1 Bidens hawaiensis
TTTCATTTCGGTTTCCCGATATTTCTTCTTCTTAAAGGCGGTTTTACATGGCGGGTATGTAGTAACTGTAAGGGGGACATGCTTGTTTTCTGAACTCTTGACACCAAGGTTATTGAAACCTAAGGATAAGCAATGCGTACAAATGCAATCAGACGCGGACCTGGTTGCTCACCTGGAGAGTTCGGAAAGGGCATGAAACCTATTTAGCCAAAGCGTACCACACCAAACACCATATGAATCACAACTTTATGCTTTCAAACGTGACCATGCTCTCTTTATGAAAAGAATATGGTTACACTCCTTAAGATGTCACACAAGTCATGGTGGTTCATGCGATGTGTGACTCCCACCCTCAATGTTTTACAATACGTTTTAACTAAAAGTCTGACAAGTCATGGTGGTACACGAATAACCAGCTTTTGGTTTGATTTGATTACGCGTTTATTATTTTTATTCATACAACGTGTGATTCCGAAGACTTAATTGTTTGTGTTGCGGTTTCGAAAAGTCATTGGGTTATATGAATAGTCAATTTTTAAATCGTTTTTTTGAGTTTACATATTCATAGAAATTTCTAAAAAGTTGTGCTATTACACGAATTATCGAATTTCAATCCGTTTTCTCTATTTATTATAAATTGAAAATTCGAAAAGTCATGGTGATACATGAATAGTCGATTTTCAATTCGTTTTCTCTATTTGTAAATACTCATTATCTCAGATAATTTAAAATTTAGAATTCAAAAAGATATGGTGATACATGATTAGTCAATTTCCAATTCATTTTCTTTATATAATTTGGTTATTATTATGGATTCAATTGAAAATTCGAAAAGTTATGGTGGTACATAAACACTCGATTTTCAATTCAATTTCATTACTTATATTAAGTTAGTATTAAATCCGTAATGTCATTTCAAAAGTTTATATATTTTCTATGTGCTTATTCAAAGATTTTTGAGGTTATTATTGAAGTATGAAAACTCATGCTAACTCATGAGCATTTCAATTTCGATTTCAAATTTTGTTTCATGCGATTGTATTTCTTTATTTATATTCATATTTATAGATGGATTCCCATTTTAGGAATCTCCATGAAAATTTTCTTTTGAATTTGATACGAATTTCATATTTACGTTCCGTGTCACGTGAATTCTTCACGCTTCATAGCATGTCTTCTCGTTTTCCTCGGCGATGCCCTCGAAACTCAACCCACAAAACGACAACCCAAATCATCAAGCAAATGACCATCGCAATCTCAACCATAACAAACCAAGATTCATCACTAACCGCAACAATACAAAGCTATGCCTGAATCAATCCAGACCTAACACAGCTCATGGATACTCAAACTCAACCTAACAAGGATGCATACACGAGAAACCATACATGTTCAATACAACCCATCTATTCCCACAAAATGTTTCCTAACCATTTACCTTATCATATGCTCGCACTTCAAACATGTAACCATTTTGTGTAACACATGCAATTCCACCACTACGCTACCGTGATGCCGAAATGCTCCAAATGGTGATAAATTTGGCCATCTCATCAACTATTGCCATGAAACTAAACATACTCAACACCACCCACTTGTTTCCATGACCTGTTACCCAACCATTTATCCCAACTATACGCTCGTGCTTCGAGTCTGCTGCCATTGTGATGACCCGAGCACACTCGTCATATTCATAAAGGCCTAACTTGTTGCTGTCATGCAATACCTCAACCCACATAATGTGGGCCACATTCCTTGTCTACTTAAAGTTTATTGTTTTTCAACTCATCAATTATGTCTAAGTTTTAAATAAATAATTTTTTATGCATAATTTTCCATGAGTATTTCTTTATAAACACCTTTTACTTGAAATTCCAAATCTCGATTATTTTAAAATAGTCAATTAATATATATATATATATATATATATATATTCATGTATTCGCAAAATATTTTGTTGTACGAAGTATATCCAAGTTGGTTTTCTTCAAAAGGAATTTCAATTGGGTTATTAACAATATCATTATTACTATTAACAATATTATTATTATTATTATTATTATTACTATTATTATTATTATTATTATTCCTACTATCATAATATTTTCTAACTTTAAATAAAATCTTTAAATAAAGTAGTCTTTTACTTCAAACAAAACCTAAGCCCGTGAGGCTATTTTTAATCGTTTTAAGGGTTTTATCTTCAACGAGTCATGTTACTTGACAATCTACAATAATGTTTCATAGGACGCTGCCCTGCAAAAATTCTTTTACACTAAAAGTTTTTTTTATAAAGTTCGCAAACTTTAGCCCTAGCTAAGGACGTCTTTGTAAAATAGTATTATTTTAATTTGAGCATCACGTTTTGCAAACAATTTTTTCACAAACTTAAGCGAATATCAACAATCATTTATTTTCCCTCCTCTGTCAACACTAACGAGTTCCGAAATAATAATCATACCACCACCCCATAACAATTTTCATACCACCACCCATCTTTGAGAAGAAAAGTATCGCAAGCTACCCTTTGATTGTTTTTCTTTCTTCCTTCTTCCTGTTTGTGTGTGTGTGTGTGTGTGTGTATTGCTAATATGCTTTTCTGTTTGGACATTATGTAAATAATTTTATTTATCGATTTCTCTCGAAGGTTATTTACGAAGTTAATATCGAGTTTGGTTATTCGTTAATCAGTGACCTATTTTTAATTCATAGTTGCATTTTGGATCGGTTTACTTTTTTAATTTAAACTCGCGGTCTATAACCAATTTCCCATAAACGTAATCGTTTAGTGGAAGTTGGGACCGTGAACATGTTTATAAACATGTTGAGCTTATTAATTTTACACGAATTGTTTTGATTATTTGTTTACTTCTATTTCCGCTCATGGTTTATTCGAATCATTTTGTTATATTTGATCTCAAATATTTTACTTTAATTTCAAAATTTCAATTACTTTGGTCTTAATCACAATGTTTTATCAAATTGAGACCGTTGTGTTACTTTAATCTCAAAGTCTCACATTATTTACTTTGTTAATTCTTAGTCTCATTGTGTCATTACTGATATTTTTATTTGAAATTTCTTTTTTGTTTAACATGTCATTTTGATAATAAAGTTTTATTATATATTTTAATCATGTACCCAATGCTTTACCGACTTTCGTGTTTGTATTTGTTGGCTCAATGCCACATTCATTCATTTTGTTATTCTCGAATCCAATATTTCGTTTTATTATAATGATGTTCATGACCCTGATGTTTTCAATTACGATTATTTCATTTAAATTTCAATTACATCACTTATTTCATTTAAACTTCAATGATTTCATTTATCCGAACCTAATATCTTCGCTTATCCTTGAACTCAAGCATTTATTTATACGTTTTGTGAATATTGATTTCTATAGTTCATTGTTCTTGATTTCCAAGTTTTAATTTATTATGTTATTGTATATGTTTTAAACCCACACAATGGGACAGATTATGTGAGCCATCCGACGATAAAGGTAATTATGGGTCGACACGTAATTATCCGAGTCATCGCATGGAAGACATAACAAGTACGTTGTGTGCAATAACCTGAAACCTGAAATGATTTTGAAAGATGGGAAAAATGCAGTATGATAAGGGCATGGTGGATACGCCGCTGGTACATCCTATATATAAGTGTCCTTGCCATATTCCCATTTGTGGTGTCTTTCGAGCCATTCAAAGAGCGAGGTTATATATATATATATATATATACATATATATATATATATATATATATATATATATATTAACAACTACTTGTATGAATTGTTTTCTTTTAAAATTTTATTTTTATTTTAATTTCAGAAAGAAATTTCTAAAAGTTGTGAATCCTGTAGTATTCGTTACTTTTCAAACTCGAAAACCTGACCCATTTCGAATTTTCGGTTTTTGGCTTATATATATATTGTAAGGCCCCGAACCCCGGGAACCCCACAGTTGGTAATCATTCAAAACACTCGTAAAAAAACTTAAAAACAAATCTTTTCATTAAAATAAGCATCACAGAGTATAATTCGACGGAAAACGTAAATAATAAAATAAGTTACCAAAACCCGGGAATTTTGCCCAAAATCAACATAGTTATCTTTAAATAAAAACTTTTAAAAATAAATGTTTAATAGTAAAACTTCAATTCCCGTATGCCCTTCACCGTCCAAGTAGCTTCGTGCACGTCCAAGCGATAAGGCATCCTCTTCCTAACCTGAAACTCACACTAACATGCACACAAAGTCAGCTTGAGCTGAATGAGTTCAAGTTTTAAGTAAATAATATTAGTAGTAATAGTTATGATAGTCATACAAAAAGTTAAAAAAAAAGTAAAATGGTGCATCCATCAAATCATCATTACCAAAAACTAAACATCCTCATACATACATATACAAAATGTATATGTAAACATCCTTTCAATTACATCCCTATATATATAACAGTATATATATATAACATCCACGTATAACATCATGGTCGAGCAAACGTACAACCCAAACACGTAACATCAGTGCATGCAAACACAAAGTAGGCATACACAACATCAGTAGTCGAAACGACTACAACATCGCCAAATATAGGCCAAGCAATAATGTATATACATATATATATATATAACATCCCAAGGCCTACCATATACTAGAAAGCCTATATAAATTCGTTTAAATACATTTCATCATGTAAGAAAAAACTTAGGTGTGCATGCTAGCCCAAAAGTAAAAAGAGTAAAAAGGGCATCATGAACTCACCTGAAATCAATCGAACACCTGCAACGAGCTAGGAAATCCCTAAGTGCACAATCACAAGCAAGGGCCTGTAAATTATACACAACGCGTTACTAAACTAGATCGTAAGAACACTTTTGCATAATGGGCCGTTCAAGCCCAACAACTTGGCCCAAGGCCCAACACTTGGCCCAATGCCCAACAACTTGGCCCAAGGCCCAAGGGTAATCAAATCAGGTCGAATGCGCATGTAATAAACCTTAAAACCATTGGTTAAACGAATCAGCCCCAAATGGACCAAATTCCATTTCAAATCTTTTCATTCATCAAGATTATGTCACCCGAGTTGATAGGGTTGACGGTTCCTTTTTACAACTCTTACTTTAACATTTCAACGAAATTTCGCGCACCGCCGACTCGATTGACGAAGCACTAACCACAACAGCCCCGAGCATCAAAAAAATAATTTTCCCACAGCCCTTAGACTCCCCTAGGGCCATGAAAACTGATTCGGTTGGTCATCCAACCGATTAACGCATCAAACTCAACAATTCTAGACAACCGAACATAACAATCAAACTACAACTAGTTGATCAACTTAACGAACACCTAAGAACATAATCTTTGAGTATGATATACGGGACATACCTAGGAAGATTGTGCTGCAAAAACTCACTTCAAACAGCCCCGACAAGAACACAATTGAACATCCACCGGTTAAGCCTAAAACGAACTTATCGATTAATAACGAGTAAAACATGTAGATTTTAGCATGCGAAGATGTATTTAATTACATAGGATAACCTTTGAAATAAATTATTAAATTTTTACCAAACTTTAATAAATTTCTTAGGTTTATAAAAATATTTTTATTATATTTTTCTATTGGACAAAAAAATTATAAAAATTCCTCCAACACAGCAAGGTACGTGCAGCTATTTCAGTGCGCAACAAAATGGTTTTATTTTTATAAAACTCATTACCGAACCAAATTAAACGATTCCAATTGGGTTTGGTTCCTAACTCTAAATAATAACTTCCAGAAGTGGAACCAACCAATTTGGATCTGTCGAAAAAAGATTATGACGTCGGGAAGACAGACCCGAATCCGTCATCCCGCATCAGCTTTGACACTCGATTTTATAAATTCATAAAAACCATTCAAATCTCGTCCAAAAATTACGTATTATACCTTTCTGTAAACTAGACTCAAAGTAGAACATCATGGAATCAAGAATCGATCAAAAAAAATGGATTATCATCGCGTTACAGACCCTACAATAAACGTATATGAATCTGTCAGCAAACTGTTCGTTTCATGTACTTATGTGACTTTCGTAATTATTTAGTTGAAATTTTACTTTATTCGTTAAACCGACTCGTTTCATCATTTCAATGCATTATTGTTCGCCATTCATCATTTATCGTTCATTCGTCTTTCTATTCGTTTTATTCAACTAACGAAACCTTCGGATTTCAAAATTGTTATGTTTAAACACTTCACAAACTACTCGGGTATATTACGAACATTATCCAAGTATATTAAAATTTTATTATATTTCAAAGTTAGAGATTCTATTCGTAAATTTCAATTTATTTTATTTTATTTCTATTTTGAAACATTACAATGTATAAGGTATAAATTGTAATTATTCTATAATTTTTTTAAAAAAATAACTTGAAAGATAAAGGGTTAAAAGTGTGATATTATTTAAATTATATTATTATTAATATACCCAGCCGCCAACCCAGCCCGTCCCCTACCTCCACGGCTTTCCGGGCAGGTAATTCCGACGACGTAACCAATAGTCCGGCGACTTCTAAACCCATTCCAAAATGTAATTTATCATTAAAAATGTTTGTAACCCACTTCTCCAGCAGCGACCAACAAACGTCCACAATAACCTGCAATAACGACCAAATATTAAGTAATTGATCACCTCAATGGCCGGAAACATATTAAAAATGCATTAACACGCAATTAAGCCCCAACGGTATAATTTGTAGCTATATATAGGACCGCTGGTAACAACTAAATCGCTCATACCATTAGTTTACACTGATATACTCTTTAAGTATGATAATTTCCGTCCAAGATTGTTTTCCGGCGAGACTCTATTCGCCGTCATCCCAAAACAATTTTTAGGTAATTCGTAGATGACTTTTGATTGTCATTAACTAATAATCAAAATCCCTAAGTCAATTTCAACAATCAAGGAACGATTTTGCAGATTAGAGATCTAGGGTTTCTCATGTTGAGAATGAACTCGATATATTGTATTTATAAAATTGGTTTTATCCTATTTCAATATTCTCTCTAGACCAGTTGGTTGCTGCATGAAGGTGTGGACAGATGGACCCGGGTTCGAAACCCGGGTCAGGCTTTGTTTTCTATCTTTTTTTTTAATTCACTTTTTTTTAAATATAATGATTAAATAAATTAATTAAAAATCATAATAAATCAAATAAAATTATTTTAAACCAAATAAAATTTTTACTAATTAAATATACATGATATCTCACCATTTTACATATAAAACCAATTTCCAAACTCGTTAAACCACTAAATTTAATTTGTTCTTTAATGTTAATTCGTTAACTATTTAATTATTTATTTAACTTTTAACTCATAAATTGTTAGAAATTGGCTTTAGCTTGTAAAACGTTAACCCGTGCCTTGAAAATATCATATTTCCCATATTTATGTTAAGTTATTAGTCAAATAATATTAAAATAATATTAAACCGAAAAAATTTTGTTAAAACATAAAATATTATTAAAAAAATTCAAATGCTATAAAATTAGTAAAAATTATAATAAAATAATATATATTCCCATCAAATTGTAAAAATAATTAACTCTTGTTATTCCGATAGCTATTCTTTAAATTTTCTTATTTATTTTATTTATAGTTCGAGATGTTCGGTTGCTTCGATTTCGTTATTGTGCTTTTGGTTTATATTTCAAGTTATCTTCCATTTCAGGTGAGTTTCTCATATTTTTTAACGCTTTTATACATTTTAGGGTAGCATATATATCCTATCTATTCAATGGTTTATCGAGTCACTTACAAAACTGCGATTCATATCATGGACTTGTGTGTTTACGTGCTTACTTGTTTACGTGCGTTGATTTCTATTTCAAGTGGTTTCCTCAATAAGTATGATCATATACCCCCCTTTGCACTCAGGTCCATTGTATCGAGTGGAAAAGAGACCCCCGATCCGAGTACGTTGCTTGTTGCCGACTAGAAAGGACATTGCATGTGAAGTAGTTATAACTTTCACAAGTTTCATGGAATTGCATGATTTTTATGTACTTATATAAAACTTGTGTGAACTCACCAACTATTCAATTAGTTGACCGTATTTTATATATATGCTATAGGTACCGTTAGTAGAAGATGGCACACGGAGAAGATACTAGATTTAGGTTATATAACCCAATTATCAAACTGCTTAATTGGATCTATTTTCCTCGTATTTCTTCTTTCAAACTTGTGTACTTGACTTGTAAATTAATTAATGATAATATTGTCACTTAATAGTGTCACATGTGTTTTGAACAATCTGTACGTCACACTCAGGCGTTTCCGCTTTAGCTGGAGTGTTACATAAGCCAGGGAGCTGCCATTCTTATAAGGGGTTGGTTGAGAAAAAAACATGAATCCTAATATTGACATGGATCAAGTGAAGTATTAGTGGTAATTGATCATCTTAAAAGGGGAATGGTTAAAAATGTTGTGAAAACGAATTATTGACATTCATCCACTAAAATTGGTTATTTACTCGTCAAGTGAGTGTGCAACATAACCTATTTTAAACAACTTTTGGGTGGTTATTACATGAGTTCTATAATTGTTCAAGAGTTGTGTGAGTTAATAATTGATAACTCAAGGTCAATCCTTTACAACTTAACTAATCTTAATTGGTATTTTAAGTATAATACAAAGGTTATTTTTACTAAAATATCAAAGACAATTCACTTAATAGTTTAAGGGGTTGTCTCATTTTTAAAGTAAGTATCTTATAGAAACTTATTATAAACCACTTGCTAACATAAAATGATGTTTTAGTGGAGGCCATGAAGTTATGCATACTTCATTCTTTAATTATCATAGAATAACATGACTTAGAAATATGGTGTTATTCCACCATTTAATCACAATAGCAAGCTTAAATCACATGTTTACCAAATAATTATTAAACCAAATTAAGAGTAGTTATAACCAAAATGATACACTTTTATCCTTGATCATCTATTTAAAAATATAAAAAAAAACCCCAAAAATAGTCATTTAATTTATGTCTTTAATTTTCTTTTAGTAGTAAAAATCTGTAAGACCCTGAATCCCGGGAGTCAAACAGTTTGTCATCATACCCAAAATTTTCATAGATAAAAGTCAAAACGATTTCAATTTATTAAAAACAGTCTAGAGTGACATGCAGCGAAAAAATAAACAAGTACTAAATCTCAAAATCGGGAAATATGCCCAAAAATCAAAGTTTAAATATGTGTGCTAATAAATGAAAAGAAAACAGTTGCATTATTAATTCTCCGACTAGATATGCCTTCAACCGCCCGAGTAGTCTCGAGCACGTCCAAACGGTAATCTCCAATCTTCTCAACCTGAAATTCAAACTAATATACACACAAAGTCAGCTTAAGCTGAGTGAGTTCACGTTTTTATAAACAACATTTATAAATCAGATTAAAAATTTATAAATATAAAAATAGTGGAGAAAATCATAATTTAATAAGTAAATAATTTTTGTTTAGTTAATTATGCTAACACGGGCCTCTCATCACGAGTCAAGACTCGAGTAATATATTTGACCCGGTAGCGGAAAACAATATGTAATACGGGCCTCCTTACCATGAGTTAATACTCGAGTAATATATTTGACCCGATTACAGAAAAATACACGTAATACAGGCCTCCTCACCACAGGTTTCTCCCGAGTAATATATTTGACCCGATTACGGTTCTAGCAAAAGACGGCCCCCCTCACCACGAATCACGAGTCATGATGTCAAGAATTTGAGTAATATATTTGACTGTCCCAGTCATAAATATGCAACATGGGCCTCCTCACCACGGGCTTCTCCCGAGTAATATATTTGACCCGGTCACAATCCATTCAAGCACCCACATCAATAGACGCCTATATACATCTTAGCCAATTAATCAACCAAATAACATCATCACGCGTAAACTATAAATAATATATAGTTTAGGAATTAGTACAAGGTCTAATAATATCCTCAAGTATAAATTATAAATAATATAAAATTTTCAGAATGTATAATCATAGACGAGTCTAAATAATATCCTTAAGTATTGATTATAAATAATATAAAATTTTCAGAAATGTATAATCATAGACGAGTCTAAATAATATCCCCAAGCACAGTCTATAAATAATATATAATTTCAGAAATATCTAATTATAAGCGAGTCCAATAATGTCCTCGAACATGGACTACCAATAATATAAATCTTAGCCAATCGATCAACCAAATAATATCATCACGTGCAATCCACAAATAATGGATAGTCTAGGAATTAACACCAGGCCTAATAATATCCTCGAGCCTAGACCATAAGCAATATATACATAACCTTAAGGAATTTATGACCGTATGCGAGTCTAAAATATCCTAAGGCATATAATATAATTCATACATGGTTTCATAAATGTACAAATACAACTAAGACTATGCAATACTATCCAAACAGTTTAAACGAGTAAAATCAGGTAAAATTTGTAATAGGGTGTGTATGCTAGCCCAAAACGAAAAAGGATTAAAAAAGGGGCATCATGAAACTCACCTGACACAAGTCACACAGGTACCAACGAGCTAGAGAATCTCTGAGCAGTCCCGCAAATCAAAAGCCTGTCGGGTTGCACACAATAATTACTAACTAACCTAAACCGACTCGCTTATTCTACAGGACGTCCTAACATAATTTAATTGACCCGAAACCTCACCCATGATAATGTCATTTATATCAGCCCCCGAGGCCTTTAATTTACCAACACTACCCTCAAGTAAAATCGGGGACAAAAGGGTTTACAAACTACACCCGACTTACATTAATTGTGTCGAATTCGCACATTATCACACCCTTTATGCAATTACCAACCAAATCAGGCCTGTTATATGGTATTATTACAGCCAATAAGTCCCCACGACACTACACGAGTTGAACGGGTCGGCAATCCCCTTGTACAACGCACGAATTACTGTTTAAGCGAGAATTTGCGTTCTACCGAACCGTTTGAGCAATCACCAACCAATTCAGCCCCGTTTTATTAAAAATTAATCTTTTAACAGCCCGTTAATCATATTAACAATACACAAACTGATTTGGTTGTTAATACCCTAAAACAACACGCGAAACACAACAATTAACAATTTAAATGACCGAAATCCTAGTTTCCGAACTATTGACGATTGACCCATCAAATCAAATTCATTGGCCAAGATATTTTAGTATGAAGTATGCGGCATACTTAGGGAGCCATTGGAACAAAACCTTGGTCAATACAGCCCCAAAATAACTTAATTGGGCAGCCACGAATTTTAACCTAAACCGAAAGAATCGATCACTAACGGGTCTAATATGCAGATTTTAGCATGCAAAGATGTATTTTATTACATAGGAAAATCATATAAATAAATTATGAAATTTTTACCAGAGTTTTATAAATGTCTTAGGTTTTTAAAAATAATTTTTTTATATTTTCTTAGTGCATACAAAAATCATAAAAATTCATTCAACTTAGAAAGGTACGCGCAGCTATTTCAATGCGCAACACAAGGGTTTTATTTGTTTAAAAATTAACACCAAACCAAATTAAACGATACAGTTGGGTTGGAATCCTAACTCAAAATTTGAAGTTCCAGAAGTGGCACTAACCAATTTGGACATGTCGTAAAAAAGTTATGATGTCAGGAAGACAGACCAAAATCTGACTCCCAGCATCAGCTTTGACACATGATATTATAAAATCATAAAAACCATTCAAATCTAGTCCAAAAATTGCAAATTATACCTGTCTGAAAACTAGACTCAAAGTAGAATATCATGGAAACAAGAATAGATCAAAATCAATCAATTATCATCTAGTTACAGACCAAACAATAAACTAGTACGAATCTGTCAGCAAACTGTTATCATCAAAACTCAAACCGTAACATGTTTATGACATCTCTAGGGTTCAATAAAGGGTTTAATGGTGAAAGAAGTTCCTTGATGTAGTAGTAACCTGGAATTAGTTGATTATGGTTTGATCGTGGCTGGAACAATGAAAAATTCGGGGATGGTGGAGCATGAAAGGGCCGATCGCAAGAATGGAGGAGGGGGGCGGCTATTTTAGTTTAGGTTTAGGAAACTTAAATATCAAGTCCCTCTACTTTGCAAGTGATATAGTTTGTTACAAAAGCTTAATAATTGGACTTTTAAAAGTGCCACAAAGCCCCTCAACTAGGAAGATGAAATCCCGACACTTAAATAACCTTTAATAAACGCTTAAGCTAGTTAACGAAAATTTCTGGGCGTTACAAAATCAAACAAGTGTGTCAGTGGATCTATACTTGGTTCTTACCTATACTTTACTGCATATACGATAGGTGCACTTGCCTATTTGTGTGTGCTTTAGTTAAGATAATAATCATTTCTATAAATTTAAAACTCGACATTGTGCGAACAACCTTATGAAAAACGAACACCTTTTTCTACCCTATCCACACCGCATCATATATGTTGCCAGTTTTGTTTTTCAAATACACCCATCCTATGTATTTGGCTTTAAGATTATCATAGGCATTTTTCATTTTTTTTAACTCAAATCCAACCCAAACTTTTCCTTAAGAACAATTCCCAACTTGTTCAACCCTTTTCTACCGACATTGTTTATATCTTCGATGCAAGTCTCTAATAAGCATAGATGCTCATTTGACTATTGTTGTTTCTCTCTCAACAAACAAATCTAAACATAAACAATTTTTCAAGGCACAAATCTAACCTAAACATAATAATTTTTCAAGGCACAAATCAAACCTAAACACAAACAATTTTCCAAGGCACAAATAAAACCTAAACATAAACAATTTTTCATGGCACAAATCAAACCTAAACATAAATAAAATGGATCAAAAAGTAAAATTAAAATGAAACGGGTCAAAAATTAAGAATCCATCCTCGTAGGTTTCACTTTAGTACACTAATGCCACTTATGACTCACACCATTATTAATCAAATATTTAAAATTAATCTAAAGAAAACCAAGAATCAAGATTGTAATCTAAAGAAAATCACTTTAATACAAGATAGAACATTAATCAAGTATTTTACATTAATCTAGAGAAAATCAAAAATCAAGATTGTAATATAAAGAAAATCACTTTAATCAAGATAGTAATAAAAATCAAACCTTAACAAATCAAAGAGGAGAGGGAGGTCGGTGGTGGTTTTGCTGGAGAGGGAGGCAGACGCATCGGATCGGGAAGAAGATTAGATGACCGGTGCGACGGCGGTTTAGTAGGAGGAGCGCTAGGTGGCTAGTTAGGGATGGAGGGGAAGGAGAAGGCAGTAGGTTAGGGTTGGAGGAGGAGAGAACACATAATGTTATGCTTGATGAAAGAAGAAGAGGAGAAGAGGTTTGAAGACTATAGTCCATGTCTTTGAGGAAAAGAGAACGCGCGGACCATTTTTAATGAAAGGTCTTCTGAAAAACAAACACACTGTATACCTAAACATCTACGCGTGGTCTGTGTGGCGCTGACAAAAGAAGTCAGGAAGAGCTTTTGTGAAAAAAAAAACACTCTCGTAACAATGCCAAATCTTTTAAAAAAACCATTCAGCATGAACCATGCCAAAACATTTGAAAACCATTTTGCGTCTCACAATCATTTTTCTTACAAAATGCTTTTTGAATAAAAGGAAATTCCAAAAAAAAATAACTATTTGACAATTAAGAATTTAAACAAAAATTGTTCAACAAGCACGCATAACAACCTAAAATTCAGTAAAAAGACTTTATAGAACTCACCTTGGGGGACCCTTGGTTTCACGAAATTGATAACCCACCACGAGTGGTAACACTGCCACCATGACTTAATGCTCGAAATCAGGTACAAATTTTGAGTGATACAAACCTGACGAAATGTGGTCAAATTTGACCGTTAGCATGGTCAATATGAACATTTTCTTTTCGTTTTTAATAAAAAAATATATATATATGAACCCCCTTTAAATACATAACATCTAACTATAATTTTTCCAACTCATTTAAAACATTCATCATCTCTTTTTCTCACCATACTCAAATTTTTTTGTTATTTATTTTGTACCAATATGAATTTTACGTGTGACGGGATCGGGGTGTTCGCTCCTCCAATCGACTCCGATGATGATGTTCTTTCGAATGATAGCAGTTTGATTTTTTTTTCAATGATATGATCGGCCAACTCGAAGACGAAGACATAGTCAACACGGCTACATCTAAAGAATGATTCGTGCGGCGTGATTGTAAATAAGGTCAAGACTTACTCATGGACAATATTTTTTCGATGCCTCGAAATACAACGAAGATACTTTTTGTCAAAGGATCCATATGTTGAAGCGGTTGCTTTAAAAATTGTGAATGATATAGAAGAGAATTGTGAATGGCTTCAAGAGGGCTATGACGGGAGGATAAAAAAAAGTTTACGTGGTTACAAAAAGTAACTTCGACCGTTAATCAACTAGCAACCGGTAAAACTCTAGAAGAATACGATGAGTATCTTTGTATGTCCCAAATGACTTCCCGTGAATGTCTTGAATTTTTTTAATGCAATGATTGAGTTATACGACACAGAGTACTTGTGTAGGCCAACTAGGCACGACATTGCGCTTTTGCACCAAGCACACGAAGAAAGACATCACCTTCCCGGAATGTTAGGTAGCCTAGATTGGACACATCTTATTTGGAGAGTTTCTCCCATCGAGTTGGGCGGCCAATATATGAGACGTGATCAGAAATACCCTACAGTTATGGTCGAAGCGATAGCTTCACAAGATTTATGGTTTTGGAATTCTTTTCTTGGTCCTCCTGAGTCAAATAAAGACATCACAGTTCTACTATAGTCTCCGATTTTCTCACTGAAAGAAATGGAGCAGCTCCTAAGTGTCCGTTTCATGTTAACGAACGATTATAAAAACGGGGATACTACCTTACCGATGGGTTATACACGCTTGGTTGACCTTTGTGAAATCCTTTTCGTTTTCCATTAAGACTCCAGAAAAGGGGTTCAAGAAGGCTCAAGAATCGGTAAGAAAAGTTGTGGAGCGAGCGTTCATTTTTCTAAAAGGGAAATGGGGTATTCTTATGCGACCAATGCAGGCTAGGATATTTCAGAAACTTAGGAATGTTTGCTATATATTTATTCCGTTTCCAAACATTATCATAAAGGCTGACGGATATGCGTTATCACGGTATACATACCCGATCCACCGGTCCATCCCGTTCTTGATGATAATGTCCTTGGAGAGTTGATGGATGATAAAGCAGATTTCCGACTTCGAATATATCTAGAAGCATATCTTGAAACATTAGATCTCTTGCATCTCGATGGTGACGAGGAACTCGAATAATAATAGTTTCTTTATTTATACTATCATTTTTAAGGTTTTTTTTATTTGCATTATGTATTTTTTTAATTTTAAATAATTGTTAATTTGTTGGAATAAATTTTTTTAAAAGAAAAAAAAAGTTTTGGGGTAGCTAATTAGTGAAGTGGCCCCGTATGTTTAAGTGAATTATTGTAGTGGAAGATGAAAAGAAATGACATTAAGGGATGAAAAGAAATGACATTAAGGGATTCATGGGTATTAGTAGGGGTATTCAAAGTCCGATATCCGGAGTTTTGAATATCCGAACATTTACGATAGTAGATTTCACTATCCAAATCCATATCCGAAACTTCGGTTGTGTAATTAGCATACAAGCTACGATTTAGTTTTTGAATGAGCTTTAGGTGCAGGCAATGATGCACGGAAACGGAAAGCATGGACGAGTCCCCGTCCCGGAGACAGCATGGGGACGGATACGCCAGAGAAACGTTTCCTGGCCGCTTCTGAAAATCGGGGACGGATCGTAATACGTTTATGGGCTTAGGTACGGATTAATAAAGGTTTCAGAAACGTTTCCGGCCACCCTATAACGAATTCCGGCGGTAAATTCTAGCGGCGGGGAACTGTTTCTGCCGGATTTCATAGGAAGAAGAAGGTGAAGAAGTATGCGGTTGTAATTGTGAAACAAAAAAGGGGTTTTTAGGTTTAAACAAGTTTGGTTATTTTAACATTTAACCCCTTTATCTTTCACTTGTTTTCATGTAGTCTCTAAAACTTTTAAACTTTTACATAAAAGTGTGTTTTCTCCAATCTATTTTCTCTAGGTTTGTGTATTTCATTTGTAACCCTAAGTAACGTATTTCATTCTTAAACAATATATATCTATTTTGGAATATGTTTAATATATTTGTATTTTTTTTATATATATATTTTTTGCCGTACCCATATCTTGGATTTTTTATTTTTGCCGTTTTACGTATCCGTAACATCCTCATATCTCGGTCCCGTATCCGTTTCCGTGCTACTTAGGGTGCAGGCTTCCAGCACATGGTGCAGGCTTATGGTGCAGGCTTCCAGCACGTGGGTAAAGGTTTTTTTAAATAACATAATATTTAATATTGAAAAAATAACGTTTTGTGAAGTGTATAAGTTTGACAAGAATCAAAAGTTGAATTCACAACTTCGTGTCTCCAATTATGAAAAATCTAGGACCCATTTAATTTTCACAATATAATTAAATCTAACGAGTCTTAAAAATAAGGGAGTTATTAGATGAATATTTAGGAAACTAAGGGGCTGTTTATGAAGAGTATGTTATACGCTATAGTATATGTTATGCGCCGTATATGTTATATGTCGTATAACATATACGTTGTATATGTTTTGCCTATATATAGTTTTCCTTGTTTTTTATTTTTGTAACTTTCCGTTCAGATGAAATAAAATTTTCTTTCGCTGCTTCTTTTCTCTTTTTTCTGTGTTATCGTTCTTCAACGATTACACTATTTGATAGCCTCTTAATTCTTAATGGTCTATTATTTCTTAAGTCTAATAGGTTTGATCTCTTAGAATTGGATTCATTTTCTCGTTGAGCAAAGGGTATGAAATGAATCAAATTGATTAAAAGCACCATGTGAAATATTCAGTTTTTTCCTCTTCCTCTATTCTTAGGTACAATGTTTGAATCAATCGAGAGCCTTTTCTTTGCCATTAAGAGGTTATTAAGAGACTACCAAACAACCCCTAAATCACTAAAAGTTAATGGCTAGATTGTTAGCTCTTTGTCAAAACTAAAACTCTTTTAGTTACCTTGAACTTTTTTGATTGGTAATTTTCCCATCGGCCAAAATTATCAAGTCAAGCCAATGTGTTGAACAAATTGAGATCCAAAACTATTAGGATCTATCAAGGCTGGGCCAAAACAAGCCGAAAGCTAAACTACATTCCTCATAAAGCTGCATGGAAACTCCTAGGCATTGTCTTGTTATAGTACGAAATCAAGGAGAAGCATCCGTGACAAATCATTCTCGTATTCAACGCTAAAACTTGTATGTAAATCGTCTTTTAGTTGTCCTTAAATTGATGTACCTAACTATCATTTTCCAATGCTATATATAAAAACATCATTAGGCTTACAATAAGTTTGTGTACATGTTTGTACACACCACATGTACAACTATTTAACTTCATTAATTCAAACGTGTAGGCAGATCAATATATATATATGGGCAATGGAGCTGCTGAGATGATTTTTCTACATGTCTTTCACGGAGCCCTGTCAATTTCTGAAATGCATAAAGAGCAGAGACCATACCATAAAAACTGCAGCTGTCGCTTGCACAATCTGAACGACGCGCATCCAATTTTGTGTCTCCGGAGCATGAGAATCGCGTACATGAAAAGACTGCCAGCGTGTAATAGCTCATTGTCCTTAAATGGATTCTCATCAGATGGGAAGTCAAACGTGGTGTTTAAGGTTCCACCAAGGAGATAACAATTGCTAGTGGCCTTGTTTGGTAAAGGTTTGGAACTGAATAAGAAATCAAGTATGCTGGTGATTATTTCGATTAATGTATCTTTGATTTATTGTTTTTGCCCGGAGATTATTTTTGTGTAATAAATTGTTTAAATGGTCGAATGACATTTGCAGTTGAACTCCAAGACTTAAAATGTACATCAAGTTAACCAACTTTAATTTTGTTAGCCGAATTAATATATAATATCTTTAAAAATTAAATTACATCGAAACAGTAGATTTATATGAAAATTTATCATTCACACATTATCCGGTATATCAAATACATCTCTGTATGTAATGAGGTGAATCTTTGTCGACTAGTAAATGACGTAAATCACTTCTTAATTATATGCATCTAACAAATAAAATAAATACGCCCTGCTTGCGGTGCGCGCATATAATGTATATATGTGTGAACCCTCGGGTGGGCAAAAGTAAAAGTGCACTAATTTTGACGTTATTTTACTAATCTCGTGAAAATAACGTTAAAAGTGGCGGAAGGTTAATCAGGCATCATGTGGTGGCATTGATAGCCGAAAGACAAGGGCACATGCACCAATCAGCCGGTGTCCCTGATGATCGAGTGCTATGTGCCTTATGTCCAAGGCTTGATGCAAAACTACTATCGAGCCGGGGGTCTCACCGGAAGCAGCCTCTCTATCCCTATGGGATAGAGGTAAGGCTGTCTACATCTTACCCTCCTCAGACCCTACCATAGCATTGCTATTGGTGGGATATACTGAGTACGATGATGATGATGATGATGAAATAAAATAAATAATTTATGACTTTACTTTCTCTATAATAAGAGGTTCGCAACGAGTTAAAATGTGTTAAAATATATATTATAATCAGCAAAGAAATAGCACATAATCTTGGTTTTAAATTGCGTAAAGCGCTATGATGTGTTTGCTCTTCGATTTGTGAGACAAGCGTATCACGTATGTGATGTCTTTCTTTACTAAAACAGTTTACTAAAATAAAAATTATATAAAAGAATTTAAACAAACATAATTAAATAATTTATAATAATAACCATCCCTCTTTTTACGATTTTTGCGGTCAACTATATGTTGCATTATCCAGAGTAACCAGCAGATGTGGTCTTAAACTTTTAATATTGGATGATCAGATGAATACTTGTGATAAAACTACAAATGTTGTATATAAAGAGATTTTCTTAAATTTGTAAATTTAAGACTCTAGACTTATTATTGTTTGTAATATATTTTTCATTTCTTTTTCCCCTTAATTTTGTGTGTATATTTCAAATAACGAACTTAGTAATTTTTATTTTTTGAAAATTCTCGTGTATTACACTACACATGTTCAAAAGCTAGTGACCATTAAGAGGCTACCAAACAGCCCCAACCGTTTTGGGCACTTCGATAACCATGTTTGTTTGGTTTGCCTTTTTTCAAAACATTAAGTTACAGTTGCAGCCTGAATTTAGTCAACCATCTGCAAATTCCACCTTGCAATTTCAACCCAAACACTTGAAAGTGGGTTCATTTGGACTTCAAATCTAACTGGTCATATTTGAAAATTAAAGAATAAAACAACTAAGCAGCTAAAGAGTGGCAAGGAATTCCCAGCCCAACAATAATACCAAAAAGAACAAACTATGTCGAGCCAGATTGCACTTGGAAAGGTACATCTTGTTGGCAACTGATGATAGGAGCTTTGTGTTTTGTTGAATCTGAAGCTGTGATAAAAAAGATGTTAATTTCACTCACAGTTAAAGAGTCAAACAATCCAACAAGAAAACTTGAGCCATCAAACACCAACTATAAATAGCAAACCAGTAAGGTTTCATCTCTTGATAATCATGCTATATTCGCATTCATCAAACTTTTACTCACCACCGAACCAGCAGAACTTATCATCAAATGTGTACCTCCTAAAGTAGCAACACAAGAACCCGTGGTCACCAAATGAGGCTGCACCTGCTCCCATATCTTCTTCTTTGCAATCTGGTTAGGCGTAGCCACTTCCGGAAGCTTCTCCTTCTTATCTTCCGTCCCAAACCATACCCTGTCACCCGGGATGGACCCCACAGGTGGCTCAAGCAACTCAACATTCTCATGTGAAGCATCAGAAGCAGCCATAACCATTCCATTTGACTTCACACCACGCATGTTTCTAGCCTTTAAGTTAGCCAAAACCACAACACTCTTGTCTTGTAATTCTTCAAGCGGCATGTATTTCACAAGCCCACTACAAATTATTCTCGGTTCGGGTTCACCAACATCAATTTCCTCCACATAAAGCGAATCCGCCTCTTCGTGTCTCCATGCTTTCAATATCTTCCCGACCCTTAAGTCAAGCGTATTTGCCATATCCTTTATTTTTATCATATCAACAACGTTTTCATCTGCCGAAGCTGTTGTTGGAGTAGCAGGATCTGTGGCTATGTTTGGTGATGTGCAAAATGTTTTGAGTGACTTTGATGGCGCGTACGATTTCTGTTTTGGGGTGAATGACGATACGGATAGCGAAAGAGAGGGAACGTTAACATTATTATTCTTGTGCGTGTTTGGTTTTGGTGAAGAATAATAACTTGAGGGTATGGAAAGTAATGGGCGAAAAGCAATACCGCAATTGTATGTTTGACTGCAGTATGAAAGCAGGCGTAATCCACTAGTTATTGGAAGGCTGGCCGGCACCATTTTATGTTTCTAAACAGAATTAATTCTCTCTGGTTACAAAAGGAAAAGATTAATAAAATCAGTCGTTCTCAATAGCATTTGATGTAAAGATCTGTATTCAAGTATGTACAAGTACAGGGAGATCTATATTGACTAATAGATGGCTTAATATTGAAAATGAATAACCAACGTGTAATTTGGCAACACATATAACATGATTATCTTATTTATTTCATATTTCCCTGCATACTCCAATAATCTTATCTGAAACCTGTTTTAAATTAACTATAATAAGGTTCAATAACTAATGTTTCAAATTCAGCCACATACACAAAAGCACAAAGTAAAGTTCCTCAAAGAAACATAATAAAATTTATGAGTGAAAATATTCAGGCAATCTGAATAATTACTTGAATATATCAGCAATAATCATCCAGAGCTTAGACAGAAATTGGGATAAGAGAGTGAATTAGAAATAAATTAGTAAGATATAAACACCAATTGGCATCAAACTGGCAATGGTTTCGAAATTTACCTTCAATAAGCAATGGAATGAGCTGGCGACTAATGGCCGGAGATACGAATGCGATGCGACTGGTGGTTTTACTTATGTTTGCTTCCGATTGATTACAGTTAGGAGGACCCTTGATGTTTTCATTCCAAAGTTAATGGGCCAAAATTGGGCTTTTTCCTTAATACAAATTGCCTGTTCATAAGCCCAGTTAAAAGGCTGGTACAATCAAGATTTTCTTTCATCCCTCCTCACTCCTCGGTGGGTGTGAACTTGGTTTGGGCTATCCGGTTTTTGTTCAAACCGATAATGCTAGTTAATCTCAATAACCGGTTTTTGAGTAAAATATCCCTAACCTATGTAGCCGGTTTAGTTTGGTTTTTAACCTATTGTTAACCTGTGTTCGGTTAACCGGTTCCAATGTTAAAATTTCTAACCAATCGCTAAGCTATAGTTAAATCCACTCACAAACCGTTCCTACGTGAAGTTAGAGCTTCTTAACTTCACTAGGCACCACATCCCTACTTTATCTCATCCTAGGAAAATTGTTTAACCTTTCTTTACCTCTTTTTATATAATGTAAAATTAATTTTTAAATTATTGTGGTTGTGTATAGAGAATTTTAAAGTCCATCAACATTTTAACCTACATTGCATTAACGTCCGTCAACCCATGAAAGGAGTGATATGCCACTCATTAACATAGTCAACTCAGCTTTAACGCCTTATACGTTAAAGCATGCCCCTAAACCTAAGAACTGCTCATGATGGATTCAAAGATCATGCGTTCTCTCAATTGTTCCTTAATTTTGTTTTAGTACAGTACATCGTTGAGTCACGTGTCCTCCTTTTGTACATCTTTGTCCGTTTTCTACTTTATTTAGTCGTTTAATGTTGACTTTGGATTGTAAACTTAGTTTCTTGGCATATGCAATATTTATTTAACTTTATAAACGTTTATATATTAACTAGTTTTAATCTGCGTGTCACGCGGCTTACTTTTATTCTTTTTTAAATGACTCAAATATTATTAATAATATTATATTTAATATCATGTTTTGGGATTGTTCATGTAAAAACAAACTTTACTTTTTAAAACAATTTGTTATGAAATAAGTTGCAGTATATATTTGGGATTAAATGCAAAGCTGATTTTATATGATAACAGTTTGTATTAGTTTGAACTATTAAGATAGATGCTAAAACATATATAGCTGAGTGAGATTGTGGACTTAGATGTTATATATTACGAAGAATAACAAATAGATAATAATATAACCATTTCACATTCAGTTTAGGTAAGAAAATATTTCTTTAAACACAACATTAGTTGTCTTATTAGTTTGTTTACTATGTTTGTCTAGAATAAAAATCTTCAAATCTTCTTTACTTGTAACTCTAGATAGCGTAACATATAGTTGTCCATGAGAAAAAACATCAATCTTTAAATATAAACCAATTCTGCTTAATGATCGTCCTGTTAGGATTAACCGCACACACGAAACTGAACACACATGCGAAAACAATAAACGAACACGAAGATTTAGCGTGGTTCGGTCTAAACTAACTTACGCCCACGGGTGGCAACTAGGTATTCTTTATTGAGTGACAAGAGATTACAAGTACATAATGTCATATATATATATATATATATATAGAGAGAGAGAGAGAGGGAGAACAATTAGGGTTTGCATCTTATAAAACAAGAAATCTAAACCGGGCCGGACTTCGGTCTGGCCACCCTACACCCGACTGCCCTTTGGATTTCAAATAATAAATCCGGCCTAAACAAAAGGCATGCAGATCCAACAATCTCCCACTCGGAGGCCTTGAATACTTTCGTCTACACTCCTGATTGTACTTATGTAATCTGAACATTAAACTTTTTCTAGTTGTCAACAATTAACCTGAAGGCCCGTTGAAGCTCCCCGGAGCTCCAACACATAAGTCATGGCTAAAATGCCACTGACACATCAGTCATAGCGAACTACCTAATCCTGAGATATCCCAAGAACAAACACTCTCCAAATTCAGCAAGTAATTCACCGGATAGACTTTTACAGCCGGAATACTGGTTTTCTTAATCCACTATCGACCGGGAACTATAACTGAAACACGACCTGTTCTCCCATTGGCACGATGTTCTTTGACTGATTTAACCTTCCTAGCTCGTTCATCCTGAATCTTCACTTTGGCTCTGGGTTTGTTACTTGCAAAACGAACCTTCTTCTGCCCACGAGATTTTGTGAACCGGATTTTGTCTTTCACCAAAACTGGATCCACTCATTTCGGTGGCATATCGACCATATACAGCGAACCCATTTTCTTGCCACGAGCAACCACGAGATTCCCTTTGACTACTTTCCACTGCCCATTTCCGGACTTAACATCGTGCCCCTGGTCATCCAACTGCCCAACTGAAATCAAACGCTTCTTCAAATATGGAATAACTCTCACGTCTTTCAAAGTCCAAGAAGTGCCGGCTGAAGTTATCAAATCAATATCTCCCATACCCGTAACCTCTAGAATATCATAGTTCGTAAGTCGAACCTTTCCAAAATCCCCAAACTTTAGATTCTCATCGTTTCACTATAGTAAGTGGCATGAAACGATGCACCAGAATCCATCACCCAAGCATCAGCGTTACTTTTAACATTGCAAATCAAAGCTCATCACTACTGACCACATCATCTGTGTTGTCTTCTGTAACGTTCACCTCTTTCTTACCATTCGGACATTGACTCCTAAAGTTTCCCTTCTCTTTACAACCCTAGCGTTCTATATCTTTACGAGTCTTAGACTGACTCCTCTTCCTGCTCCCACTGCCTTGTTGTTTTCCCCTACTTCTACCTTCCGTGACTAACATATTGCCTGATGATTCACCTGAAGTTCTGTGTCTTGAATCTTCTTCCAGAATTAGGCCTCGAATCCCATCAAAGGTAATTTTGTAGACAAACTACAAACCGCAGTCACTGTTCGAGACCAACTGTCGGGTAAAAAGGTAATAACAATATGCCTTGAACTTCATCATCAAACTTAATGCCGACTGACACTAAGCGGGACATGATCGAATTAAGATTATTGATATGCGTTGTAACTGACCCACCCTCTTTCATTCTTGTTGTCACTAGCTCTCGGATAAGATAGACCTTATTCGCTGCCGAAGGCTTTTCATACATGTTGGATAGTGCCTCCATCATACCACGCGCTGTGGTTTCTTTCATGATGTTAAACGCAACATCTTCCGAAAATGAAAAAGTAATACAAGCCCTAGCCTTCTTGTCTAACTTCTTCCAATCTTCATCTGACAACTCTTCTGGTTTTTCATCCTCAAGCACTACATCTAAGTCTTTCTGACAAAGTAGCACTTCAATCTGCATCTTCCACCAACCAAACTTCTGTCCGTCAAACTTTTGTATTGAAACGTTTCCATCTTCTACCATGGCAATGACTAAACGAAAAAACCTGGATAAAGAAACAAAGACAGACATAGCAATAGCACGGGCATGAACTTAACGGTTGTTTTGCTGAACTCTGTTAAATAATCAACCTATTTAAACGCAGTGGAATAACGAGCTGAAAATCAGAAAACTGAAACTTTAGCTAAAATAATAAAACCAAACAAGCGTGGTTGGCACTGGCTATCGGTTTTGTTAAACGACTTCTTCCGATTCGAAGAATGTTCTTCAACAAAAATAGGATCTTGATTCAACTTTTCTTGGCTCGTTCTTCACTTAATGAATCTGAATAAAACTTGTACCCGAGGTAAATGGCCCACACAAGCTAGGCAAACTGAATTTGGGCCTAGTGCCCTTTCTTTACGAGCCCAATTTACTTCAAAATGATGAAATTGATTTGATCTTGCTAGTGGGCTACTGCCCAAGATAACGGCCCAAACAAAAAAAAATAAAAGATCTGGTCTTGCACTCAAAACGGCCTATTTTCTCTTTTTACTTTTGATTGTTAATTGCAAATTGACGTTGGCGGCTGTGGGTTTTCTTCCCTGGCGCAAACCTCCACAAATAACAAAGTAGTTTGCTTTTTATTTTTCTACTCAATCGAACAAAGAGTAAAAAAAAAGGTTGCGACCTTTTGACAAAAAGAAAACCTCAATCGATGTATGGGTTCAACGGCTCTGGCTATCGACTACGAACCCTAATCGCCCAACTCTTTTCTGCTATTATGTTCTCCGGTGTGTAACAACCTAAGCTCTTGATACCACTTGTGAGGATTAAACTGACACACGAAACTGAACACATACGCGAAAGCAATAAATGAACACGAGGATTTAACGTGGTTCAGTCTAAACTGACCTACGTCCTTAGGTGGAAAGTTGGTATTCTTTATTGAGTGACAAGATATTACAAGTACATGATGTCATATATCTAGAGAAACAACTAGGGTTTGCATCTTATTAAACAAGAAATCTAAACTGGGTCGGGATTCGGTCTGGCCACCCTACACCCGACTTCCCTTTGGACTTCAAATAATAAACCAGGCGTAAACAAAAGGCCTATGAACCCAACATGTCCTTGGCTTTAGTTTAGCAAAGCAAACTGATAAAGGATATTGTCGTCTTGTAAATTTGAATGCTATGTTCTTGTCGGAAGGTGTTAGAGTGATTCTAGGAATAGATATTCTTTCACCATTATTAGCTCCTGAAAGAATTTGACTTCTATTACTTGGGAACCCAATGAAACAACCTGAAGCCTAGTGCCATTACATAATCCTTTCTTTTGATAAATATTTTTTAAAAGCATAACTGGACTCCCACTTTTATTTTAAGCTGATGGTTTGGTAGTCCTGGTATTTTTAATACATTTAGTAGCTCAGTAGAGTATAAAGTTGGATCTACATTTCCATCTATATAATCAGACTTTGATACAGAATCTGAGCTCAAGTATTCAACAGTTTCTCCTTGAAAGCTTTCAATTAGACGATACTTTAATTCATAACAATCTCATTTGTTGGTGCAAGTAACGCTCTCTGTTGGAAGTAATAAGTGTCTTCAATGTTGTTCAAAATGTCTAGATACACAAACTGAATCAGGCTTGAAATAGGGTCATCACATTTTTTGATAAGTAAATCATCTGGAATCTCTATTTTTGCTTCGCCATCATTAGGACCACCAACTTTGCCTTCTCCGATATCTAGAAACCATTGTGCAAATTTTTTTGTTTCCTCGATATCAGCAGATGGTTGACCAATTGTTAATCTCAGGTATCTTGTTAATTTTAAGAATACGACACTGATGCCAAAAATTTGAATAAGCTTTTACTATTTGTTGCCTACTTCCTTTTTGAACGCCTGGCGGGATTTGTCTAAAATTGCCTCCAAATACAACGTCTTTTCCTCCAAATAATAAATTAGATTGTAACGCATCTTTGTAGGATCGCTCTAGAGCTTGTGTGTCATAGGAGCCTCATCCCAGATTATTAGTTTTTTTTGTAATAGCTCCGCTTCTTTGGAACCACGTTCTATTATGCAAGAGTAGTCCTCATTCAAGTTAATCAGAATATGAAATCTTGAGTGTGCTGTTCTTTCACCTAATTGTAACATCTCGGATTTTTCGTATTTGTTTAAACCGATTCGAGAATGTAATTCGGGTCTTTTGAACTGATTAAAACTTGTATTTAACTTGGTTTAACTTATTTTATAATTCCATAACTTTCAATCATGCCAAATAATCCTTAGAAACCTTTAAAATCGCTTAAAACGGCAAAAAATTGCATTTTCAAGAACTACAGAGACTAATTTTGTCAATTCTTTCCTATTTTCAATTAAATTAACGAAACTTAAACTCTAAGAAATGTTATAGCTGGTCCAATTTCGTTTTCTTAGTTTCCAAGCCAAATTTTGTTAGTTATTATACTAGATTTTCTCATTAAATAGCTTATTTTGTTTCCTAATTTGTTTTTAGCATTTAAATCGCTTATTTTTGGACTATATCGAATGATTTAAGCCCCAAGAAAACTAATATACATTAAATACTTGCCCACATACATTACCTCTTCCTCAAGATTGATTTATAGCTGTATTTTATATTGATTTGGTCAGTAAAACTTGATTCGGTTTCCTAAACGAGTAAACTAGCTATATTTAATTCGTTTTTGTGTTTCCTATATAAACAAGGCATATTATACATGCCACAAACTTCTCTAAACCCTAAATAATCATTCTCAGCCGTCACCTATCTTTAATACTCATAAACTTCTTCGGTTTGGCCATTGTTCTTGAAGAAACAAGCTTTATCGGTTGACTTTGCTTATACATCGACCTTGACTCATCTTCTTGGTTGATCCTTTTACTTTCCGGTGGACGACTCGCTTATTCGTTAGCTCGTTTAATCACATTTATTAATCGCTTATCATTAGTCAAAGGTGAGTTTGATCATTCCCCTTTTATCAACTGTTTTCAAACATTTTGGGAACATATGCGTACTTATTCATATTTTCTATCCTATATATATACACAAACTCGCAAACATAATCATTGTGTGAGTATCAACTGAATGCTATTTGCTAATTGCTATATGTTTAATTGTTTATTTGACAACATTCGGAGAGGTTCAACATAACCCCTTTGTATAGGGTTCTCATTAGTATGATCATACGACCGTCTTAGTAACCGGAGCCCGATTCGCTTGGCGAAGGTAAACCGACACTTTTACTCATTGTAACCAATGCCCGATTCGCTTGGCAACGATTCATTGGCACACTATCAAGTCTTTGGTTGTGTTTACGGTTGATATATGTTTTGTTATGATTTGATTGATTACTATCACATGTGTGTGTTTGCGTATTTTATATTTATTATTTATTTATTAAATAATTATTTGTTGTGTCAAAATTGGTGATCATCTCACTCAACTTTATGTTGACAAACTTCATTTTCTACGCATATGCAGGATGCTTTGTATTGAAGATTGAAGTTGGACACTTAGACAAGACCTTAGGATATAAATAAGATAATCATTATTTGAGCTTACATTCATGTATTTAAATTGTTTGTTATATTTGGATATTGTGTGTATTCTTTCAATAAAATAATTAATTAGATATTGTCACCTTTTACATATGATAGTATCTTCGAGCTATGAGTAATCGGATCACGCCCCGACATTTCCGCCTTAGGTTGGGGTGTGACACTAATAATAGTAAAGATGCAATTCCGCTTGATGCAACATTCAAAACAATATTACCTTGTGATCGTGTTGCTGAAGTTAATGTCTTCCACAAATATGTTTTTCCTGTTCCCTGATAGCCGTAAACAAAAAATACTCCGCCTGAACCATTTTCAACAGCTTTTGTTATTATGTGAAAAATCTCTTTTTGTTCAGAGGTAATGGTTCCAAAATGTTTCTGAAATTCATTTCTTTCAATTTCTTGATTGTATGACTGTTCATCCAGAATTTGCCTGTTACTGACAATAGATACGAGTTCTTCATCAGGAAAAGCCATCGTTTCATATCTACTTAAACTGTAATTGTTTTGTTGTAGAATTTTCTGGATTTCAATCAAAGTAAGATTCTTTATTTGATCTTTAGTCAAGTTTAAATCTGTAAATATTTAAGCAATTATAATCTTTTATATTTTATTAAATGTTTTTATTTAACAATAATACTAAAGAAATGCATACCTGGACATTTGAAAAGTTTGCATTGCTTATAGATTAGAGGAGTTTCCATGTACTATTCCATACATGCTCGGGTCTTAAGAGACTATCAGTAGTCAACATTGTAACAAACAATGATCTTAGGTAGTCACATGAGCATGAAAAGCTTGCTTCTTCAATTCCTTCGATATATTTTGTGTCATCATCAAGTAATCCAAGGGTATAACATGATTCCTGAAAGTATCATATATCTGACCATTAACATTATGTATTTATTCAAAACTCCTTGGACCTTTCACTCTGTTTATAAGTCCCCTTAAAAAATATGCTTCTCCAAGAGTAGGAGATACTGCATGTACTCTACCAATTCAAAAGCCTGATTTTCTTTGTGCCGTCGACGTGGAGTTAGATGCCAGACGAACTTTGTAGGGAATTCTGAGTATGTTAGTTTATGTGCCTCAAGATCATTTATGTTACATTCCACCCATAATTCAAACATTGAAGATAAAACAGTGTCTGTTTTTTCCAACATATGTTCAATGTAGTCATCTATGCTACAAATGACTTGTTGTTTACCAGGAAGGTGGAAAGGCAGCTTCATATGTCATACTCTGACTTAGGGCCTAGAAGTGTGACCAACAATTGGTACCTGTTTTATAAATATATCACAATTACGGGCTTATTTTAGCGGAATACTTTATTTAAAATAAAATATTAATTTATTTTGAAAACATTTCGGATAATAAAATATCTTATTGTTTAATTTAAAACTCATGTTTAAACCGTTTACCAAATTTAAATAATTAAAAACTGAGCTGTCTTTTTGTAGCGAGCAGTTAACTCCATGAGTGACTCTAATTCCTTGCTACCTGTGCTAAATCTGTTTCCCTGAAATGTGGGGGAAAAGTCGGCGATGAGCTGGTGAAACGTTGACTTACTCTTGAAAGATTTTATGACAGTCGTTAAATACAAATATAGCTTTTTTGTTTCACAATCTCAGCAGGAATTCTAGTCATTCCTGGGATTTATACCACTGCACTACACACACAATTCAAGAGTTCATCGAGTTATATAGCCTCTGTTTGGAGAGAGTATTCTTCGAGCTATGTAACCCTAATTGGAGAACCAGTTATGACTTACTTGGTTTTGCATGACTGTTAAGTCAGTTATGTTTGGATCCAGACACATGTGTAATCGGTCTGAGTTGCTTTTTATTTTCTATTTTCTATTATAACAATTTCAGAGATCTGTAATCTCATGCAAATGTTTATCAGACTCTTTGTAGTAAACAACCTGTCTGCTACAATAGTAAAAATGTATGTCTATAAAAGGTTTAGCATATTCACTTGTGGCTGTCTGTTCTGAATGATGTGGTGATCTCGTTTGAAAACCTTTTATGAATGAATGTTGGTTAACCTACAATAAAATAGGTTTATACAAATATCCGGATTGTTTATTGATCCAGCTGCAGACCTTGAATGAACTCCTTATATGAGAAATCTAGCTGTCTTTTACCTCTAGTTAGGTCCATATTATGCTTACTCACAAGCCGATGATTGCGGGGCTCGTTAAAGTGATATAAAGTGTATGTTTCTGAACCTTCTACAACATTAATTTTGACTCTTATACATGCACCGCAACCGGTAACTTTACTCTTTGTGTTGCATTGCTTTGAAGATGATGCAATATTTGTAGTGTCAATCGGTTAGAAACGCTGCTTACCATTTCTCGAGCAAACAATGTACCCACGCGAAGGGACACCATTTGTGTAGGTTTTGGTCGAGATCCTGATATGTCACACCCCGAATTAGGGCCTGGGTGCGACACCCGTTAGTTGGTATCCAGTTTTGAAAATATATCAGAGTTGCGGGTTATTAGCGGAAGTCTTTTAAAATATAATATTCATTTATAAAATGTCGGGCCAGAATACCCGTTTGATATTTCAATTAACTATCTTTTGAGAATATAATTTATTATTAATAATATTCTAAATAAGATATCTGAGCCATCAGATCACTTCTAATGTCTATGTCTCCAATCTTCTATCAGTTTTGCATTTCAGTTCTATACTTTAGAGTTCCCTGAAACGTGGGGAAAAATACGTCAGCACACAGCCGGTGAATGACGCTGACTCAATAATACCTTTGCATAAACAATAATAATACCTTTGTGACAATACTCATTAGGCACCCAACTCAATTGGGTTACAAGTACCCTAAGTACATGTACAATTAATCATATACACAATATCATTTCTTGAACAGTCCGTAGACTTCCAGAGGCGTGTTTGATGATATGCATGGCCTCGGGAAACTCCGAGTCACCATGTATGTATGGATCCAGACACATGTATACTTTTAATCTGAGTATGCACGTTTCTTATTATTGTAACACAAAGTTTTAAGGATTCATAAATCCCATGCAAACAGTTCAGACTCTAAAAGAGTTGTAAAATTTTGGGGCGTATTCACCTTTTATGGTTGTAATCAGTTTCTGACACCGATTCCTGTATATTGATCAGTTTCGGTTACTGACCCATGTCTGTAAATCAGTTGTTGTTACTCATTCCCGTTTCTGTTTCAGCTTTCAAATTGATTAATTGACTATTATCTCGGTCCTATAGTACGAGATTAACATTTGTATAAATGCATATATCAACGATCTAGCTTTAGTCTGTTTTGTATAACTGTAACCTTGACAATTTATTTGTTTGTATAAAACATTTGGACCTTTAGTCCTTTTGTTTGTTTATCAGGTTTCTTCTTCAGGAAGAAACAGTTATACCAGGTTTCTTCTTCAAGAAAAAACATTACTTTAACTATAACCTTTGTGAATGAATAGTATGTTTCTTAGTCATTAAGAAATACTATTTTAACCATACACTTTGCATGTAAATGATTACGTTTCTTAATCATGAAGAAACTATAATTGGCTATAACCGTTGCTTATAAAAATTTATATTATGTTTATCAATAATCAAGGTTCGGGCTATACCCCCGACTATGGTCTAAGCTATTATAATAATAATAAAATAATAACTTAATCAGAACCCCTACCTCTCACGGGTATGTGGAGTTGGTTATCTAAGATTGAACAAGCGGCACCGCTACTCCATATCGCGTATTACACCTTAAACCGTAAGAGCTTCGGAGCTTGGCACGTTCCACAAGGTCGGCACGCTTCTCGAGAGTTAGTGTGTGTAAAAGTGTGATTTGTGGTTTGACAATGGAATTCCGTGACCCCTCCCTTTTATAACTGATTTTGGGCATTTTCGAGTAGAGCGATGGTCCCTTCACATAGGGCATCGCGTAGCGCAATGTCAGGAGTTGACGCGTGGCATGATGACTCAGCCCTAGCGTCTGCCACGTGTCCCCCTGACGCGACACTTGTTGTGGCGTCATCATGGACCGTCGCGTAGCGCGAAGGACTTGTTCCTGGGCTCATCGCATAGCGCAATGGGTTCCAAAATCCAGCTTTTTATATTTAGTCCCTTGTCTTTGATAACTTGCCACTTCTTGATCACATTTCCATTTTCCAAAAATACTAAAGCGGCCCTTATGCGACGATGCGAGTGTGCGAAGTGCAACGTGCGCCAACAAAACGCCACATTACGCCCATCGCCCGGGTCCATGTCCGTGCGCGTGCACGTCGGGTGCTTTGCACCTTCGCTAGGACTATGGAGAGTGGTTAGCCACATTAAAACATTTCTATGGAAACTTCATTCCTTATAAAGAGCTTCCATTTCTTTCCTTGTTTCCATGTGGGATGAAAATTCACTTCCTTATTTATACCCATGTGGGATGTTTTCACTTTCTTCCATCTTTCCATGTGGGATGGAATTTTTCTTATTCCCTTGACATGAGATATTTTATTTTTTTCTTATCCCATTTTTCCATCACTTGTCTTTGAGATTATTTTAATCCTTCAACTTTCAAAATTTGACAACTTTAGTCCAAAATAAATATGGGTTTTTCCTAGATGTTACATCCTCCCCACCTTGAAATGAATCTCGTCCTCGAGATTCGCATGTCTTAGGTTTGGATGTTCTTACTTTGTTAATCTGTGACTAGATTCTATCTAATCTGATTCTCGTGTTTATCTGTCAATGCAAAATGATGAAATTTTCGGACCTGTTGCTAACTTTACATCTCGATTGATGTAATCAGTCAATAGTTCAGAATATCATAAGTAATTGTAAATTGCTAAACACAGTGGCCAGTTGTGTGTAATTATTTACATTATCATTTGTATTCTAAATATTTACCAATGTAGCTCTATCGCTTCCTGGATTCGATCTGTCGAATCAATTCCATCTCTTGATCCCGATTATTTGTTTCCTTATATTTTGATAGTACCTTTATACTTTTGAGCAAACATATCTGATATGCTATGCAATCATATCTTTTTGAACATTCTCGAGCTCCTTTGACTTTTTGATCAATCCCTGTTGATCATTCCATAGTATTTCTCAACTACTTGTCGATCGAACAAGGATTTCTTTCAATGATATGCTATCTTTGCATATTTTGATATCTTGTGACATCAGTGATATTCATAATCCTTTCCCTCAATAAGCTATTAACCTATATTTGCAATAGGCTTGCATAAGTTTCTAAATGGTGTTTCTTAGTCAATCAGAAAACTTAAGTCTGTTTCAGTTCAGCAGGCTCGTGGCAGCAGACTCGTGGTTTGATCAGCAAACTTTTAAGTTTGATTTAATTCAGCAGACTCTCGGTCTGATCAACAGACTTTAAGTCTGATTCAGTTTTGCAGACTCTTAGGTTTGACCTAACCTTAATAGAGTTTATAATATATTTTGTATTTACATATGACGTTTAATATGGCACGCCTTGGCCTAATAGAGATATTCCATTCAACTGGATGAATCTGTTAGATGATAAATCAATTAGCATGTTATCGGTTTTTGAATGTCAGTTTAAATTTCAGTCACTTGATTGTCTTTCAAGCATTATTGTGTATTAGCCAGATTTGTATGCTAATATTTTATTTAAAACAGATGGAATTAAATACCCTTTCTTGGTTTACAAAATTTCTCGTTTCAAAACGAGTTACAACTTAATATACATGAGTTAACTAATCTATCTGATATTCCATATGTTTGATCTTTGACTTGATTGCTTTGTCAGATATTTCTGGTTTCTTCTGACATTAGTGTCAGCCTTGATTAGCTTTTCTTTTCGGGCAATTTGTTTTGAAGTGGCCCGTTTCTCCACATATAAAACATACTCCTGATTTCTTCATGTATTCTTGTATTGTGTGTCCTTCCCTGTTGCAGTATGCACACTTCTCTATGCCTTCTCGTCGACACTTCCCAGAATGTTTTCTTCCACAAGTTTTAGAAGTGGGTTTTGAAGTATTTTCCTCTTTTTCCATTTTCTCGAAATCTTTCGTTTCTTGATTTCTTTTTCTTCTTTCTTTTCTTCTTCTTGATTTCTTATCATACTATTGATCAAGTATCTAGCTACTTCAATGGGCGACTCAATTGTTTGCGGCATATTAGCTCTTACCAAGTCTCTTATCTCTCTTGGTAACCCATATATATAGCGAGTTATCTTATTATATTATGGAGTCACCAAATGTGGAACCAGTCGGCAATATTCAAGGAATTTAGTATTATATTCCCTGAGATTTGTACCAACAACTTTGTGATTCCATAACTGAGTTTGAATCCGATCCATCTCGTGGAGTGGACAGTATTTCTTTATAATGAGATCTTTGAATTCTTCTCAGCTTAGATTGTACATTGTTTCTCGTCCCTTATTCCAGATCAAGGTATTCCACCATTCAAGAGCTTCTCCCTTGAACATTTGAGAAGAATATTGGATAGCTTCTTCATTTGTACATTTTCTAATATAAACAATTGCTTCTTGTTCTTCTAGCCATCTTAGAGCTGCTATAGCATCCTTGTCTCCATAAAATTCCTTAGGTTTGTAAGCTTGGAAAATTTTAAAGTTGCATCCTCCTTGATGCTTCAACTTCTTTCGAGGTTTCTTTCTTAAATTGTTGTCAGATGCAGAGCTATCATAAGCTTCTTCTTCTTTTGAATGAACAGATTTAATTTGAATTTCTTGTCAAATTTTGGTTGACTTTGATTGATAGAATTGTCCTTGATAGCTTCTTGTATCATTTTCTGAATTTCATATTTATATTGGGCGTGAAGTTCCTTGTTTTCATTGTCAACATTCTCTCCACTTCCAACTTTATTGGAAGGAATATTCTGAGAGTTTGCACTTCCTTCTCTTGACATACTACAATAAAATTTTAAATATAAGTTCAACATTCGAGGAATTAAAACATATCCTTTATTTATTTTATTGTAGTTTACAAAGTGCACAACATTATTATAACTACACTTGTTACAATTACTATGTTTCTTATTATCTATTTCTTCCAGCGGACATTCAATTTCTTGATCTTGCTGTCCTTTTTGGTATTCCCAAATGTTTCCTTTTCTTTTCCTTTTCCTTTTTCCTTCTCTTCTTCCAATTCTATATCGTTGAGCATTGATTCGGCTATTTTTGTAACATCGACTTCATAACATGTTGAGTCATCTCTGATGTACATTCCTTCATAATCTGTGCTCCGGCGTTCATTTTGAGGATGGGCAAAGTAAGGATCTTGGTTTGTCGGATAATTGAAATATTCCTGCCCCTGAGGATTTTCTTCCGGTTCAGTCATTATTCCTTTTCCTTTTGACTTTATTGATTTCTGGGATCTACTTGATCCACTTGATCTTGTTCCCTGCACATCTTGTCTTCGAATGAAATGGGCTAATGGGATGTTGGAATCGAATGAATCTGAATTTTCCTCCATTGAAGTCTGATATGAGTCTTCACTACTAGATATGGGGATTGGGAGTAAGGCTGTTCCTATACACCCTTTTTCTTTACCTGACCGAGGTTGATATGATCATTGGCTGGATTAAAGATCAAACATCTGTAAGATGTTAGATTGGGAATAGGATCGCGTTCCTATCTTATCCGTAACAGTTTATCATTCAGTGATTGTATTTTAGATACTTTTAGTTAAGTACCTATTTGAACCAGTATCTTGTATAATAAGATTAAATCCTATCCGTATCATATTTTAATCATTCAATAATTTTGTCAGTTGATATTCTTTATTTGAATATCAATATTTTCAGCATAACCTTATTTCTAGTCAAAGCCTAGGTACAAATTATACCTAATTCACTAAGACCGACGGCTCTGATACCAACCTGTCACACCCCGAATTAGGGCCTGGGTGCGACACCCGTTAGTTGTTATCGAGTTTTGAAAATATATCAGAGTTGCGGGTTATTAGCGGAAGTCTTTTAAAATATAATATTCATTTATAAAATGTCGGGCCAGAATACCCGTTTGATATTTCAATTAACTGTCTTTTGAAAATATAATGTATTATTAATAATATTCTAAATAAGATATCTGAGCCATCAGATCACTTTTAATTACTATGTCTCCAATCTTCAATCAGTCTTGCATTTCAGTTCTATTCTTTACAGTTCCCTGAAACGTGAGGAAAAATACGTCAGCACACAGCCGGTGAATGACGCTGACTCAATAAAACCATTGCATAAACAATAATAATACCTTTGTGACAATACTCATTAGGCACCCAACTCAATTGGGTTACAATTACCCTAAGTACATGTAGAATTAATCATATACACAATATCATTTCTCTAAACAGTCCGTAGACTTCCAGGGGCGTGTTTGATGATATCCATAGCCTCGGGGAACTCCAAGTCACCATGTATGTATGGATCCAGACACATGTATACTCTTAATCTGAGTATGCCCGTTTCTTATTATTGTAACACAAAGTTTTAAGGATTCATAAATCCCATGCAAACAGTTCAGACTCTAAAAGAGTTGTAAAAAAGTTTGGGGCGTATTCACCTTTTATTGTTGTAATCAGTTTCTGACAATGATTCCTGTATATTGATCAGTTTCGGTTACTGACCCCTATCTGTAAATCAATTTCTGTTACTCCTTCCCGTTTCTGTTTT
>NW_027503474.1:0-29750 GCF_021521415.1 Bidens hawaiensis
GGAATCGCATGAAATATTTTTCAAAGAAAATATTTTCAAAAGAAACTATACACACACTTAGGAACACGGGTCACACTGTCTAGTAAATAATGATAACATTATGTGCTCAGAGTACATGCGCTAAGTTTAATATATTTCCACTCTTTTAAAGCGAGAATGCCTCCAACTAAAGCCAAAGGAATTACCATGACACCCGAGGAACTCGCGGAAATAATCGCGCAGGCGATTGCGACACATGAGGCCAGCAAGGCCGAATCAAGTCAGGGTCGTCAGAATGAGACCCCAGAACCCGAATCAGGAGCCTTGGACAAAGGATGCTCCTATAAGACATTCATGGCCTGTAAGCCTTGGCCATTCAAGGGAACCGAAGGGGCCATTGGGCTCTACAACTGGATTGACAAGATGGAGACAGTTCTCTCCATTAGCGGATGTAGTGAGCACCAGAAGGTCCTTTACGCGACCTGCATGTTCCAGGAAGCAGCTTCGTCTTGGTGGAAGCTTCAAACGAAAACATTGGGGCGAGAAGTTGCTCTCCACAAGACCTGGGAGGAACTGAAGGAGATGTTGATGAGAAAGTTCTGCTCACGCGCAGAGATTCAGAGTCTGCAACAAGAATTCTGGAACCACACTATGGTAGGAACGGATATCGACGCCTACAACAACCGGTTCAACGAGCTTTGTCAGTTGGTGCCAGATATGGCAAACACAGAGGAAAAGAAGGTCGAGAGGTATATCTTTGGGTTGCCTCCTGTTGTTAGGGTTCCGCTCAACGCCGCAGCGCCTCCAACCTTCGATGAGGCGGTTGCGCGGGCAATCACCCTTACAAGGGATACGGTCCGTGCGGGTATGTTAACTACGCGCGGAACCGAGCAGCGAACCTCTGATCCCAAGAGGAAATGGAACTCTCACCACCGAGGGTCCGACTCCAAGCAGCCACCGTTCAAGAAGCAGGAAAGCGCAAGGGTTTACGCGATTCAGGCCGCGGAGCCACCACGAAAAGGATACAGCGGGCCTCGCCCATGGTGCAACAAATGCAAGTACCACCACGAGGGTGAATGCGCAAGAATCGAATGTGCCAAATGTGGCAGACCAGGGCACAAGACGATGAATTGCCGTGTCAGAGAAGCTGGAGCCAGTGACAACTGCTACGCATGCGGAAAGCCAGGGCATTTTAGTCGGGATTGCCCGCAAAAGGGGAACCAAGCTCGCGGGAGAGCTTTTGTGATCGGCGCAGGCGAAGCTAAAGAAGAGCCGAATGTGGTAACCGGTACGTTTTTGCTTAACGGACATTTTGCATCTGTCTTATTTGATACTGGCGCTGACCTAAGTTTTATATCTGCTGAGTTTAAAAACTCCCTAGGCTTAGCAACCAGTAGGCTAGACACGCCTTATACTATAGAACTAGCCAATGGTAGGCAGTTATGCTGCGAACGAAAGAACTGAAGAATGTGTAATAGTCATGGGAGGTCACGGGTTCAATATTAATTTGTTGCCAATAGACTTGGGAAGTTTTGACATTGTGGTAGGTATGGAGTGGTTAGTCGAGAACCGCGCGGAAGTTATTTGCCATGAGAAGCAGGTTCGGATCCCGCTGTTGAACGGAGAAACCTTGGTGATTCAAGGGGAAAGAAGGGGAGTTGCGACGAAACTGATTTCGTGCCTAAAGGCGCGAAAGTGCCTAAGGAAAGGGTGCTACGCCTTCCTGGCGCATGTCGTAGAAAAGAAAGGAGATGAGCGAAGAATTGAAGACTTACCAGTAGTGCGCGAATTTCCAGAAGTTTTTCCTGAAGATTTGCCCGGATTACCGCAGCCGCGACAAGTAGAGTTTCGTATTGATTTAGTCCCAGGAGCTGCGCCAGTAGCTCGAGCGCCTTATCGACTAGCTCCATCTGAGATGCAAGAGCTATCCAATCAGTTACAGGAACTATTGGATAAGGGTTTCATACGCCCAAGCTTTTTCACCTTGGGGAGCTCCAGTACTGTTTGTTAAGAAGAAGGATGGTTCGTTCAGAATGTGTATTGACTACAGGGAGCTGAATAAGCTGACAGTCAAAAATCGGTACCCCTTACCGAGGATTGACGACCTATTTGACCAGTTGCAAGGATCCAGTTATTATTCGAAGATAGATCTACGGTCCGGATACCACCAACTTAGGGTCCATGAGGAAGATGTGCCGAAAACAGCCTTCCGAACTAGATACGGCCATTATGAGTTCTTAGTGATGCCTTTCGGGCTAACTAATGCGCCGGCTGTGTTCATGGATCTGATGAACCGCGTGTGCAAACCATACTTGGACAAGTTTGTGATTGTGTTTATAGATGATATTCTGATTTACTCTCGACCAAGGCCGAGCATGAGCAACACCTGAGATTGATTTTGGAATTGTTGAGGAAAGAAAAGTTGTATGCGAAGTTTTCCAAATGTGAGTTTTGGCTTAGAGAAGTTCATTTTCTCGGTCACGTTGTAAACGAGAAAGGAATACACGTTGATCCTTCCAAAGTCAAGGCCATCGAAAACTGGGAAGCGCCAAAAACCCCAACTGAGGTGAGGCAATTCCTAGGGCTAGCTGGCTACTATCGACGCTTCATTGAGAACTTCTCCAAAATAGCTCTACCTCTGACCGCGCTAACTCAGAAAGACAAGAAGTTTGTTTGGGGCGAAAATCAGGAAACAGCATTTCAAATGTTGAAACAGAAGTTATGTAGTGCGCCAATTTTGTCTCTGCCCGAGGGGACGGATGACATCGTCGTTTACTGCGACGCTTCACATCAAGGACTCGGATGTGTCCTTATGCAACGAGACAAAGTCATAGCGTATGCCTCGCGCCAACTCAAGACCAATGAAAAGAACTATACAACGCATGATTTAGAACTTGGAGCGGTTGTCTTCGCGCTAAAGATTTGGCGCCATTACCTCTATGGTACAAAGTGTGTAATCTTTACGGATCACAAGAGCCTTCAACATATATTTGATCAAAAGGATTTAAACATGAGGCAACGAAGATGGGTTGAATTGTTGAACGATTATGATTGTGAAATCAAGTACCACCCTGGAAAGGCGAATGTGGTAGCAGACGCGCTAAGTAGGAAGGAGCGAATAAAAACGCTACGAGTCAAGGCTCTAAGGTTGACCATTCACGCAGATCTCTCTACCCGCATCCGAGACGCTCAGCAAGAAGCCTTGAAACCAGAGTTTGTTAAAAACGAATGCCTTGGGGGTATGGTTAAGAATTTGGAACTGAAAGAGAACGGCAATCTATATTTCGCTAACCGCATATGGGTCCCTCTCAAGAGAGGATTGCGCGAGCAGGTATTGAACGAAGCTCACAAGACGCGGTATTCCGTACATCCTGGCGCAGACAAGATGTACCAAGATGTTAAAACGCTGTATTGGTGGCCCAATCTTAAAGGCGCCATCGCGACGTATGTCAGTAAGTGCCTGACGTGTTCGAAGGTAAAGGCTGAATACCAGAAACCATCAGGGTTGCTTCAACAGCCAGAAATTCCCATGTGGAAGTGGGAACAAATCTCTATGGACTTCATCACCAAACTGCCAAGGACACCTGGGGGTTATGACACGATCTGGGTTATTGTAGATCGGCTAACTAAGTCAGCGCACTTCCTGCCGATCAAGGAAACCGATAAGATGGAAAAGTTAGCCAGATTGTATATTCGAGAAGTAGTTTCAAAACATGGAGTCCCAGTGTCCATCATTTCTGATAGAGATAGTCGGTTCACATCAAGGTTTTGGAGATCGTTACAAGGAGCTCTAGGTACTCGCCTTGATATGAGTACAGCTTATCATCCTCAAACGGATGGGCAAAGCGAGCGAACAATCCAGACATTGGAAGATATGCTACGCGCGTGCGCAATCGATTTCGGAGGTAGCTGGGATACTCACCTCCCATTGGTTGAATTTTCTTACAACAATAGCTATCACACAAGTATTAAGGCTGCGCCGTTCGAAGCTTTGTATGGGCGCAAGTGTAGATCCCCACTGTGCTGGGCTGAAGTGGGTGACAAGCAAATGACTGGTCCAGAATTGATCCAAGAAACAACAGACAAGATTTTTCAGATAAGGGATCGCCTTAAGACAGCGCGCGATAGACAGAAGAGCTACGCAGATGTGCGAAGGAAACCATTGGAATTTCAAGTAGGGGATAAAGTACTTTTGAAAGTCTCTCCATGGAAAGGAGTCCCCCGTTTCGGCAAGCGAGGAAAGTTGAATCCACGCTACATTGGACCATTTGAGATCCTGGAAAGGATCGGTCCGGTTGCTTATAAACTCCGTTTACCCGCCGAACTCAGTGGAGTTCATGATACGTTTCATGTGTCCAACCTCAAAAAGTGCCTATCTGACGAAACGTTGATTTTGCCGTTGGAAGAGATTCACATCGACAAACAGCTGCACTTCGTAGAAGAACCTATAGCAGTAACCGATTGGAAAGAACAAAAGTTGCGCAGAAGCAGAATCAAGTTAGTAAAGGTTCAATGGAACTCGAGGCGTGGGCCTGAATTCACTTGGGAAAGAGAAGACCAGATGCGCATGAAATACCCACACCTCTTTCAGAGCATGGCTTCTGCCAGCAACGTCTCCTAAATTTCGGGACGAAATTCGTTTAACGAGGGGAGAATGTGACACCCGGTAAATTCCCAATCCCTTAAACTAAGTAATCAACCTAATAATTAGGTGATTGTGAATATTAAGCGCGCCATGTTAGTCAGCGCGTGCATTTGTTATGTGCGCCCTGCGCGAGCGCGCCATGTTAGTCAGCGCGTGCATTTGTTATGTGCGCCCTGCGCGAGCGCGCCATGTTAGTCAGCGCGTGCAGTTGTTACATGCAACCTGCGCGAGCGCACCATGTTAAGAACCAGCGTGAGCATGTGTTATATGCGCCATGCGTGAATATTTTGGCTTTATGTTTTCATGTAACTTAACGTTATGTTGTCTATGGGTTGACCATCCCGCATGATGCTAAGGCGGGTGCATCCTAAATCGTTTATGCGCGTGCGGAAGGGAACTAACCTCCCCGCATGGCGGGAACATTGAGAGCTAGTTTGTCTGAAGCTCCAAGATGGAATTGACTTCAACATGACTGATCACTATGTTGAAATACCAAGACCCCCTGGAGAATCTACAAATGAAACTCAATGTCCCTAACTGCGAGAAGGTTACGCACCTACCCGCAGCAAAGAAATGTCCTTCACGCAGAAAGCTATGCGCACAAAGTGATGCGCACAGAACACTTAGTCTATTCTCCAGACATAAGGAGATTACTCCCGCCAAAAGGAAACAGTAGCGTGTTTCAGAGATTTTCCACTTTTTACTGTACACTGACAAAAGTACCTGAAAAAGCACACTGTAACATGAAAAGTCAACTGTCAGCCACCCTATTCTCACCAACCACAGACCTGCATGTCCTGCGAAAATCAGAATCTTTTACCCACTCCTCCACTTTTGAATAAATAATAATACTTTCCATACTTTATCATCATCACACCTAGATATGAAAAGATTACAATCCCCTAAATCGAGGGATTGTGTTCCATTGAGTTTGCCTATAAATATGTAACCTAAAATTATCACTCAACACACTTCAAACTTCTCTCTTAAAACTGCAAATCTGCTCTGAATCATCTCCCAAGCATCTATTTGATTTTCAATTCCGTTCCTGTTACTAGGTAAGCCGAGAATATAACCTTGAGATCTACTTTCCAACCCTTATATCTTGATCTTAATATAGATTTCTTGTTATTTAATCGTATTCTAGACCTTCGATTCCGAGGCCAACACCAAGAAAACCCGAATCTCGATTAATCCCTTAACAAGAACCTCAGGTGAGTCTCACAGCCCCTATTTTCACTATTTTCACTATTTTAAACTGTTTTCGGGGCGAGGGACACGTACCTAAATAATGTTTTATCATGGTATACTTACAAGCTATGCAAGCGATTATGTGTTTAAATTATATTTCATGATGAGCAATGCGAACGGTTATCTAAGGTTTTCGATGTATGTGCGCTAGAACTCGAGTAAGTGATCACTTTACCATTGGAACTCTAAGGGTAGGGACTGCTGGTTTGATCCACCCACTCGTAGGGGTCGCACCTCTTTGCATGGACGAGTGCCTAGTATGGTCATGGGGCAGTACTATGGGTTTGAGCCCGCTCGTAGGGGTCGCGCCTCTTTGCATGGATGAGCGCCTTGTTTTCCGGCACAACGTCCGCGCGTAACCCGCGGGACGGAATTATTGATTAGCTCGTAGTGGCAGCGCCACTTTGCATGGACGAGCACATTTTCCTGAAACGTTCGCGCGTAACCCGCGGGACGGTATTACTTATTTTAGCTCGTAGTGGCAGCGCCACTTTGCATAGACGAGCACAGTTCCCAGAAATGTTCGCGCGTAAACCGCGGAACGATTTTATCAGAATATGTTGATAGAACTATGTTTTACCAAGCATGTGTTTTAATGATGCTACCAGAATTATGTTGTCAGATCTGTTTCAAGATGGTTTTATCAGAATTATGATGCAATATGATTTATCAAGTTACTAAAACTTGTGAACTCACTCAGTTTATACTGATTCAAATGTTTTTACGTGTCTTTCAGGAGATAATTAGGTAGCGCATGGAGTCACACTTAGAGCACCTCACGCTGAACATCTAAACTAGCTTTTTGGAAGATTTTAGTTCTATCCCTTCGATGCGCGTGGTTGTTCCCGCCGCGCATGGGGATATGGCGTGGAAATCTTCAACAGTTTTTATACTTGGATGTTTTTATGTAATTTTTAAAACAATGTAATGTATTGTATTAAACATTTCATGCGCAATGAAAATCTTTGAATGTTTGCAATGGCCCGTGCTTAATTATCAATCCCCACTCGCGCGCGCCCGGCTGTTTCCGCCGCTCAGGGCCGGGTGTGACAGCGGGTATGATACCTTTGGGCTCCTCGGGTTGAGAGGGAATCCCGCCGCCCACCCTTCATTTCCAACTCCGGGATACTATTTCCAGGTTCTACTACGTACCCGCTCACATCAACCTTCAGTTTCAATAATTTTCATCATTTCCAATTTTATAAATTTTTAGGGTATTGAAAGGAGTGTCGTCACCTATAGGGTAGTCCAGAGTAGTTCATGGTAAAACTGAAATGGCAGTGCAGGATTGGTCGGGTCTTATGGTAGTTTGAAAGTCTTTAGGGTTGCACCTCCTCCACTATTACATTTGACATACAAATTGCTGGTTTCTAATTAGCTAATTGATAGACTACATCCTTAGATATTTACATGGAACATAACACAAAATTAACAGACCCATGAGGAGCCAAACATCAAGTCGCAAAAAGCGAGTACACATGGTAAGGATCATCAACGCACCCATAACAGCTATATCCAGTGCCATGGATCTATGTGTTAAAGGTGTCAACAACTTCTCCAATGCATACAATAGGCCTCTTTCGGCTACAACTAGACTACCCGATAATGACCAGCCCACAAGAAGGAACCTTCTTTAGATCTATATCCGCCGATGCAATAAGGAAAGGTGACCGGGCTAAGGCCTAAGGATGAATATTCAGTTATCAAAGAGTCTTTGAAATGTAGTATCTATTTCGAGCGACCTAGTCTTGAATAGGGTAATATACTAATATGGTTCAATATTACGAATAATAAACTTATGTAATTTCCATTGCATAGTTCTATTCCGGCACTAGTAATGTTTTCATAGTAATTAAAAAACTATGTAAACTAAAACGATAAAAGAGAAATGCTACCCATAGGCCTCTAGCATTAAGATGTTGCACAACAAAATTTAACTTGAAAGTTTTATTCCGGTGCTTATCGAGTAAAATTTCAGATTTTTTGAACCGAATTTCTAATTTGAAAAATTCAAACTATTTTGAACGAAAAAAAAAAACGCTTCGTTTCTTGACGTTATTCTTGAGTACAAAGGTTCCCGTTACTAAAGAAATTTCTGTAGCTGAATCTTTCCTGTTATGTCTTTTACGCTATGTTCCTGAGTTAAGTTAACGAAAGAAAAGAAAGGAAAGTAAAAAGTTTTTTTTCTTTTCCTTTCCTTTCACACATCATATCTTTTTTCTTTTCCTTTTCATCCAATTCTTTTCATTTTGGAAAGAAAACTTTCACCTTTAAAAACTTCACATTTTCCTCTACTTTCCTTTCCTTTCTCTCCTTAAATGAATCTTGGGAACACTAAGTTTTAAACTTTTCATTCCTTTCTTTCCAAAAAAAAAATCTTGGGAACGCACCCACCTACATCTTTCCATCCATTTCTTTTCCTTTTCTTCTTTAAGTGGAACTCAGTGTTAAGTTGAAGAAGGAAGGGTGTTTTCCATCGTTGAAAACATGATAGACGAAGACAAGTCCACTTAATTCAAATTTGATTTTATTTGATTTGATTTCGAGTAAATTAAGTTCGTAAAATCCCGACTTTGATCTATTAGAATATATCAGATTAGAAAATAATATAAAAATATTTTCAAAATTACCAAATTCGCCCATTAATCTCTTTGCTTCCTTCCAATTCGCCCACTTTCGTGTTAAACCAACGTTTGCTATTACATATTTACTGCATTGGGCCCACTTTCCTCGTCACTGGATCTGTCTACAAATGCATGCACGTAGGTACAATTTCAATTTTTTTTTCTTTAATTTAATTTTCTACTCATTTTATAATTTTACATATATTTCTTTTATTAATGATTCATCATATTCAGATCTGAAAAACATCAGTACAACTTTGGTTACATGATTGTCTTCTATGTTCCAGGATTTTGATGATTCCTTATCTCCGGTTGGTACGAAGCTTAATGTGATACACTTGTTGTATTCGACGATTTCAGTCTGATCGGATATATATTATGGCTTCAAACCGAAATTGCTATACTACCACGAAACCACCACCAAATCCATCTCCGTTGCGTAATGCCAAGTTTTTCCAGGTATAATTATACCAGATTGCTAATTGCTTGAACTAGGGGTGTAAACGAACCGAACAATACCTTGTTCATTTTCGTTTGTTAAGCTTTTATTGGACAAACGAACGGTTCACGGATAACTAACCGAATGAAAATTCTTGCTCACTTTCGTTGATTAAGCAAAATGAACCTGGTCGTGAACGGTTCACGAACACAAATGAAAGAACGCATATCAACACAAACTGATTTTGTTAACCGAGAATGGTCATTGTCAATGGTTTGGTATGGCTACCAAGTTTGTATTAGTGTTTTTTTGACCTTCATATTCGCCTCTTAATTTTACATATAAGTTAATCACATAATACTCATATATATTTTTGTTAATTTATAATTATAATTTTAAGATTAAAAAAGTCTTTAAAAACTTACTAAACATCTTTAATTAATCAACAAACGAACATTAATGAAAACAAATGGACGTAAACGAACACTTGCACGGACACAATTAAACGAACATGACATATGTCCGTGTTCGTTCATTTAGTTAATCGAACGAAATTCATTGTTCATGTTCATTCATTTATCAAACGGACAAACACAAATGAGCTTTCCGCCGAACAATTCACGAACAGTTTACCGAACTTTTGTTCGTTTACAGCCAACTTGGGGATGATATTTTGATTATTCAATGAAATTGAAATTATGAACAATTTTATATGCTAACATTTTCAGGCTAATATGAGAATATTAGTGACTGGAGGAGCTGGTTTCATTGGCTCTCATCTAGTGGATAGATTGATGCAAAATGAAAAAAATGAGGTACATCTTTCTTCAAACACATTTTTCTCAAAATGTTGTCGTTTTCGTACTAACATATTCGATTCAGGTGATCGTTGTGGATAATTACTTTACCGGATCAAAGGATAACCTTAGACAATGGTCCAGTCACCCAAGATTTGAGCTTACTCGCCATGGTACGTGTTATAATCATGCAAGATTAGTTTGCTCAAATTAACTGTATTATAACTACTAAGCCATATTATCTTTTATGTTATAGATGTCACACAACCATTTTTGGTTGAAGTTGATCAAATATACCATCTAGCATGTCCAGCTTCCCCAATATTTTACAAATACAATGCTGTAAAGGTATCCCTTAATGATCAAGATTTTTGCTTAATTTCTTATGTATTGATTCTGATTTATGGATGTGTACAAATTTCAACAGACAATCAAGAACAATGTGATTGGAACCTTGAACATGTTGGGGCTTGCTAAGCGAGTCAGAGCTAGGTCAGAAACGTTCTTTTTTAAAAGAGTGAACTGCGGTTTTCGTCCCTGTGGTTTGTCCAAATATGCGGGTTTAGTAAAATATTTTCAAATTTGCAATTTTCATCCCCGTGGTTTCATTTCACTTGCAATTAAACCCAAATTCACTAATCTCGTTAAATATGTTCGTTAAACCCATCAGCGTGTCCTTCACGTGAGGGCCAATTTTGTCCATTTTTCCCCCAAAATGCACCCAGCCCCTCACGTGAGGGGGCTTGCGAATTAGGACTGAGGTTTATTTGGGGAGAAAAATTCCAAAACTGCCCCTCACGTGAAGGACATGCTGATGGGTTTAACGACCAGACTTAACGAAATTAGTGGATTCAAGTTTAATTGCAAGTGAAATGAAACCACAGGAACGAAAATCGCAAATTTGAAACTATTGGACTAAAACCGTAGATTTGGACAAACCACAGGGACAAAAACCGCATTTTACTCTTTTTAAAATATATGTTTATGATCTTTTCATATTGTACCAAGTTTTAAAATATTGTTGCTAGGTTTACAGGATATTGTTGACATCAACTTCAGAGGTTTATGGAGATCCTCTTGTGCATCCTCAAGATGAGAGCTATTGGGGAAATGTTAATCCCATAGGTAATAAATATATATATTTGCAACTATATGATAAAATGTATTTTTACTGAATGGCTAATGTGTAATGATTTATTGTTGTGTTGCAGGAGTTAGGAGTTGTTATGACGAGGGAAAACGAGTAGCCGAGACTTTAATGTTTGATTATCATAGGCAGCATGGAATAGGTTAACATTTTCTCACCCTTGTGTTATACAACAAATATCATACATTGATAAATTTGTTGTAACAGAAATAAGGATTGCTAGGATATTCAATACATATGGACCCCGAATGAACATCGACGACGGTCGTGTTGTAAGCAATTTCATAGCTCAAGCAACCCGGTAACATGTCACTCACCTTTCAGTTATTTTACATTTTATAAATTATTGTCTCGCCGATTGTGTATTGTTATGCAGAAATGAGCCGTTAACTATTCAATCGCCTGGAACTCAGACCAGGAGCTTCTGTTATGTCTCTGACATGGTAAGTATGATCATTTGACCCGTTTGTATGTAAACGGATTCTGTGTTTACCTTTTGTTTTTGTTTACCAGGTTGACGGTCTTGTTCAACTTATGGAAGGAAGCCATACGGGGCCTGTCAACATTGGAAATCCAGGTTAGGAACTTTAGCTTTATATAATAATAATAATAATAATAATAATAATAATAATAATAATAATAATAATAATAATAATAATAATAATATGTTCTTTCTATCATATTGTGACATGTTTTATGCATAGGTGAATTCACAATGATTGAACTTGCTGAGACTGTGAAAGAAGTTAGTTTACTGCACATTTTTCTTTTCCAAAGATAACCTGCAAAAGTTACAACACTATAGAAGTAATTACTAACTGATATGAGTTGGTTTATTTATATATGTATGCAGTTAATTAACCCAAAGGTGGAAATCCGACACGTGGATAACACACCTGATGATCCACGCCAGAGAAAACCAGTGATCACTAAGGCGAACGAGTTGCTAGGCTGGGAACCGAAAGTCAAGTTGCGTGATGGCCTTCCGCTTATGGAAAATGACTTCCGGCAAAGACTTGGAATCACCAAATAAGCTCTGGACAATTTGATCATTGATGTTTTGAGTTTCTATCTATATATATCTGTTTAGGAATAAACTGCTAATTATTATGCTTAAATGAAACATCAACTCACTTGACAAATTATATCAAAACATACTAGACACTAAAGTTTTAATCTGCAATCTCAAAGGGTAAGTTCGGCTTGCTTCTTGTGCCGGTAAGAAAAATATGAACCCGTTAATAGTAACCACGTAAGGATTATAAACCGAAATGTAAATTTTGAGCAACTTGATACATCGTCGTTTGTAAAAGCAAGGCCAGTGAGACTCAAAGAAAGCTTGTTATTTTTGTTACAAGTTAAATAAGATCCTAGGTGGATTTTATGTCAATTACTCAAACAGAGAGATCAAATTTAATCATTGTAAACAATAATAAGCTAATAACAAGTTGGTTGATTGATTCATTAGGCTAACTAGAAAGCTCTGCTTAAAGTGTCACATCAACGCAACAAAGGTATGAAGCCATTAACTAGCTAGCTATAAAGCTAATGCGTTGTTGAGTGACTAGAAAGTAAAAGGCAAAAAAAAAAAAGTTTGATCGATGCATTGGGTGGACCTCGTCTGATTTATAGCTCTCTTGGACGCTAACACACTAACAAAGGAGAAAAAGGCCCTTTGGCACCCCCTTAATTTGAAGCGGCGTGGTGTTGAGGGCGCTAATTGCCCATGTGATAGCCCCTGGTGCTCCCTAGTTAGCCAATTTGGGTGACCAACTGCTGGTGTGGCCACTCTTGACGTCCCACTACTCTTCCACTAAGTGGCGTACCGCGTACCCACATATCCATGTTATTTGCAGACGAAAAAAATCAATCTTATTTGCAGACGAAAATCCATATCGCCCCCATAAAAATTTTGATAAAACACCTTAATCGTGAACTCTCGGGTCCGCCACAGCCTAATCCTAGAATCCTAATCTAGTATAATTAGCCGGACTGTTAAAAAATATGTATAATTAGCCAAAGTAGCACATGGACGGTGGACCTTTATAAAGCCCACCGTCATCCATTAAAAACTACCGTCACTAATCTGCATCAAGGCCGGCTATGAAGCAGGACCGGGTGGTCAACCGACCAGACACCCCCGATATGCCCAAATTTTTATATTTTTAAATTATATTATATTTAAAAAAAATCATGTATTTTTAATGTTTAAACCCAATTACTCAACTAATTCAAGACAAAAAAAAATTTTGCCCAGGCCCATAAATTTTTCACCATTTAAAAACCCTACTAAGCATCTAGTTTCTTAACCCTAGAAAAAAAACGCCATGTTTTTTACCATGAAAAGGTTACGTGGAGAAGAAGAAAACGAAACAAGGTTCACAGATTTGCCGGAATCCCTGCAGCTTCACATTCTTTCTTCTCTTGAAACCAAACATGATGTTCAAGCATTGATGCTACTGAAATCATGTGGTGGCTCATGGACTAGTCTTCCAGCGCTCAGTTTCAATTCCAATATAGGTTTTGATTCACTCTATGCTTTTAATAGGTTCGTCTTCAATGTTTTTTCTCTTCGTGAGCCGGTGAAGTTGGATAAGTTGTCTTTCAAAAGCCGTGGAATATGCAATGTCAAGATGTTAACAAAAGTTCAAGATTACGCGCTTTTGCATGGCGTTAAAGAACTCGAGATGGACATCGCACACGTTAAGTGTACTACTTGGCCGTTTGGGTTGCATGCATCGTCGCATTCAATAACAAATTTGAAATTAGCAAGTAGTAGAACCGATATGGGTTGTTTGTTTTTGGGAGGAAGAACTGGTTTATTCAAGAATTGTCACGAACAATACTTCTTCAAGCGGTTTACAAAGAACTTAGATCATAGATATAATGATCTAACAAAACTAACAACCCTCAAGAACGTTTAACAGATCAAATCTGACATAGATGATCTAGATCTCAAGAAGAATGAAGAGAGAAAACAAAAAAATGAAAACCTAAAAAATATCTTGACCTCTCTGACTCCTGCCTTTATAATATCCAGAACTTGAGTCACGGCCCAGTACAAAGCCCAACCAGCAGCAGCCCGAGCCCATCTTCAGTCTTGACCCAGAACAAGCCCAACCAGCAGCATATAACCCGAAACTCGTTTTATATAATATGCAAGAAAAAAACAAATAATCCATCATTAATAAAAAATCCTTTTTTTATATGAATATTGAATTGAAAGAAAAACAGAACATACAGCACATTTCAACAAGAATCTCACTAGTTTACACCTTGGAAGGGTGATTATTACGGATCTTGATCCGTTCTCAGGGTTTCTGGCGCTAGACAAGTTAACTTTGGTCAATTGTCCTCTTAAGACAAATGGTAATGTTTTGAATATACACGCGCCGTGCCTTTCAGAGTTAACCATCTCTAAAAACATGTGTGTGAAACGCTATGAACTCACCACTCCAAGACTTAAATACTTTGAGTATCGAGGGGCGAACTTTCCACCGCTGACAATGCATCAGGGCGGTCTTCCTATTCTTAAAACTGCAGTTGTTGATTACATTGGTGATTGTACCTATGGTCACGAGAAGATATTATTGAATGATGTGTTGGTGATGTTTAATACCTTATCTAATGTGAAATCATTTATGGTTTTCCGGTCTATTGTTAATCTACTCGCATTCTTTCTGGATGATTTGGTGAGTCGACGCTCGCCTTTTCAGGATTTGAAGTTGCATTTCAGGTTGTTTTATACGCAACACTCGTTTCAATATGGCCCATGCAAGTCACAGGGTGAATCCGTTAAACTTCTTCAAGTTGTGAAGGCTTACTTGCTGCAAAACTCACCAGATGCCCAGTGTACCATAATACATCGTCTTAAGGACATTGAATGATATGATCCTATTATATTAGTAAGTTTATTATTATTATTATTATTTAAGTTTGTCTTTTATTTAGTAGCCTTATTATAGTCAAATTATGTTTCCTTATTATTTATCTTTTTCTATTTTAATGTCTTTGTTTTCATCTATATTGTAATCTCATTTAATAAAAAGAATAAGAAAGAATTATTATTTTGAGTCTATTTCTCTTCTTCTTTGTGTTCTTGGGAGATTGACGGATGTTTCGAATAAACCGTAACATCGAATCTTGGGTTTTTATTAGTAGCTGTTTGTTTATTCATAATGAATAATTTGTCGTTTCACTTATGCATGATTTTCTTTCTTTTGTGCTTATCGGCTAGTTAAAGCCATATCTAGCTAGTATTAAACTTTGCAACCGAAAATGCAGAATTAAGCTTCCATATCATTAGAATTGTGGATTACATAAATCTGTTTGACATCGTCCAATCGATACGATTAGAAGAAAACCGATCAGTCAATCACACCTAGCTAATTACATCCTAACCACTTGCATAATAGATACACCCTAAACATACTCTACAACAATGATATTAAAACCTCTATACTAATATAAATAAAAAGTTAGCTTAGTCTAATTTCAACAGAAATAAGAACAGCTTCAAAATTGAGTTCTTCGAATTTTAAAATTTAAAATAGCAACTCGAATTTGAATTTTCGATAAAACCAAATTCAAAAAAAGAAAAATAAAAGAAAAACATTCGGAATTAATATTTAATTCATACATTATTACTACATTCTAAACACTAAGGTTTTAGTCTACAATCTTAAAAGGGTAAGTTGACTTACTTCTCGTGCCGTTGTGCCCAGTAAAAAGTATAAACCCGTTAACAGATAACGCACGCCTATGTATTATAACCGAAATGTGTATGCAAAAGCAACGCTATGTGACCAAGAGAAAACTTGTTGATTTTAAATTTTAATTACTAGTTAAATAAGATACTAGGGAGATGTTATGTCAATTACTCAAATAGAGAGATCAAATGTAGTCATTGTAAACACAATAAGAAGAATTGGTTGATTTTTGATTGATTCGTGACTAGCTAGGAGTTGCAAGAGCTCCAAGATGTACTTAAGGATGTAATAAGCTTATTAGATCCTTAAGTACATCTTAATTAATTGTATTTATGCCCCTCTTCCTAAGGATGTACTTAAGATGTACTTAAGGATCTAATAAGCTTGAGTCTGTTTTCACTGTTTTTCTCTGTTTTTTTCGCATATCAGCTCGTTTTATTCTCTAGAGCTATATTACCTATAGATACAAATTATAAACATTAGTGGTTATTTATTCAATTGCCGATATTACACTTGTGTGGAGACATTTTAGTGTCGAAAATATGTACAAGTTATTATACATCAAATCTCTCCGCATTTGAACCTTGTTTGTCTTTAAGCAAGCTTTGAACAAATTCTTCTAACAACACATTAATAAAAAAATAATAATAAAATGTTTATGCATATCGGTCCCAAATTTGCTTAAACCCGGAATTTGAATTGAATACGGCCTCCAATTTGCTTGGTTGCTTGCTATTTTATTTTAAGTTAATCATTACTTTATAATCACGAACCACCGCATGAATACAATTAATTAATCTGATTGTTCCTCCACATGCACTTTAATTGATTCGAGTTTTAGGATCTTGATTTCTTTGATGTATCATTACCGTGTTGCCTTAAGTGTTTGTTTTTATTAGGATCTCTCTGTTTTTCTTTCGATTGAATCATGAGTTTATTACACAAACTGGTATTTTGTTTTTCGTTTGAATCTTCCTGATCGGCTATGATGACGCTTGGCTATTTGGCTAATCCACGTTTACCGTGTGAATAATCCATGTAGGATGTTGGGATCATATTGACTATGTCGTAACTTGATACCAACCGAACTCATGTCGGTTCACCTCCACGACGCATTGTTTTCGGTGTACGATTTAGTGCCGACAACGTCGATTACGAATGAATTCACCGCGGGTTTTTCGATTCCAGAATCCACGAATTCGTATAAGTTCGCAAATGCAACGTGCGTGTTTTTTTATTCGCCACATTTTTTTATATTTTAAATATGTTAAATTGTTGTATTTGGGTGAGGGCGAGTTTATGGTTTGCTTTATTTTTGGCGTCGTAACCAAATACCAACCTAAGTGTCATCGGCTCGTAACGCAACGCATATTTTGTTATGTTCATTTGTTTTATTTTTGCGTTAACAATATGTTTCGTAACCCAGCACCGATTGAATTCTCCTCGACTCACAGGCGCATTGCATGATTCAATAAGTTGCATGAGTATGACCGTCAATACCATTAACCCGGCAGGAAACTTCCTAGTTGACTACAAACATAAAGTGTAATTATAATCTATAACAATTTGAAAGTTTGGTGACGCCAAGCCCCGATTGGGCCACTTGGCGGCACAATATTGGTGATTGATTTTTTTTTATCTTTTGTTTTAGTTTTGCTATCATAATTAATATACGGAAACCAATCAAATTCGTGTAGATTTATAGCCTCAAACGTCCACGATCGACAACGCTACGGTTTTACCAACGGCCGAGTTTATCAACCGACACCACCCAATTGGTCCACCTCCGTTTTTTATATCCGTTTCTTAGCTCTGATACCATAACAAAAGTAACCGAAACCTACTGGTCCACCTCGATTTTTATTTCCCACCCGTTTTTTAGTTCTCATACCGTAACGAAATTAATCGAAATCGACTGAATTCAGGTCGAATTGCCGCCTCAATGGCGGGTACGACAGCACTTGGGTTTTACCACCGACTGGTTTACCAATCAAATAAACATTGAAAATTTTGGTTTTAGTACCAGTACAATAATTCACTTAACCGAAACCGACCGAACAACCTGCGCTTTATAACACTAGTTCTTTATAACTAACTAAAGTTTGGTGTGTAAAAATCATCTAGAACCGAATGATCTGGTTCCCGCTAAAACCCACTCATCATGTCACTCAACAACACTTATCTCCAGCAAGCCCTAGATTCATGCTCCCGGGTAAGTCAGTCAGTCATCAATTAATTAAATTAAATTACCAGTAACCAATTTGCCTGTTTGTTTAACAGTCAATCGCTAATGGTGACTTCAAGCAATCCGACGAATCCGTATCATCACTCGTCCAATTTCTCGATTCACTATCCAATGATGAACCGGCCTTTGAAGCTCTATCACAGATACACCAGTACTTGATTTCGCCTTCACTTGACCAGGTGGCTCAATTATTGTTTGGTTGATTTAGGGTTTTATTTAGGGGGGGCAAATGTGATCCGTTGGGTTGAATGGGTTGTGATAAAATGTATATAATGGGTCAGGATATGTCAAACTAAAAAAAATTAGAAAAGGATTGAAACGGGTCACAACGGGTTGACATTTCTCGTTTTTTTAATGGAACGAGAAAGAGAAAAACGGAGGAAATTTTTTAGTTTTTTTAGTTTTTGATTTATATTTCGAGTTATGAATTTATTTTTTTTTGAATTTTTGAATGAGGGGTTTTTGAAATGGGTTGAGATTTTAGAAACCCCTTATTAAAAAATTAAAAAATTAATAATTAAAAAATCATAACTCGAAATATAAATAAAAAACTAAAAAGTTTACTCTGTTTCGTTACACAAAGAAAATAAAAAAAAACACCTCAAGAAATGCCAACCCATTTTGACCGGTTTCAATCCTTTTCTTTTTTTAGTTTGACCCATTCCGACCCATTATATACATTTTATTACAACTCATTCAACCCAATGGGTCACATTTGCCGCCCCTAGTTTTATTCATTGATTTAGGGTTTTATTGGATTTTGAATACTTAGGCGGTTATTGATGCATTGGCATTTGAGCTGCCAAAAGCTGTAGCCAAATTAGGTTGTGCATCTGCAAGGTGTTTTGAGTATGCTGAAAGAATTATTAATCATTTCCTCACGAGTTGCAGCCCTCGTGATATGGTTTCGATTCTTTGTGAGGTATGTTTATGCTCATGATCTCAAATCATGCATGTCGGTGTGAATTGCTAATATTATGAGATGTTTAAACACAGGCAATGACTTCTTCAATTGATGGATTTGATAATGCTTCCTACTTTATGCCACTTTTAGGAGCTCTTGCGAAAGGTATGGTTTTACTAATTGCTAAATTGAATTACATTTGCCAATGTTTGGGTAACGGCGCAGCTTGTTGCCCGCTTGCCTTCTGTTTCGATGTAATCTAAATATTAAAAAAAAAATTAGATGGTATATATTTTTTTTAATTTTCAGTTTTTGAGGTGCTTCAGAGAAGACCATTTGAGCAAGTCAAAGCAGCCCTTCCTGTTGTTCTTAAGGTGCTAGAGGCAGTTTTATCAAATCCAGAAGATGAAACAGTTGCAAGCTCTGTAGATTTGCTCAATAAATCAATTTTAATCGCGCATTCGCTTAACACAATCTGCATAAAACTAGTCAGTGACACCTTGTCTAGATATCTTTATAAATTGTAATACTTACGGTTTCATGTCCTGTTAAATCTTTTAATTTTACTTATTTTATGCAACAGGATTACAAAGAAAAGAAGCTCATTGCTTTATTTGGCTTATACATCCTGCAAATCACAGTGAGAGCCCGCATAGTTTATACCTAAGTTAAATATCAGATATATATTTTATTTAGGCATTCATATTGTCTTATTTATAACTGCAGGCTCTTATCTCAAATAGTGTGGGAGCACAAACTTCAATATGTTTTACCATGATCTTACAATTATCAAACTTTCTTCACTATTGTGGGTTAACATATCTTGGTTTAATAACTGGGCATGAAGTGGACACGGCTATCGACCTTCTTTCTCAAGGTAAGAGTTCAGTTTTGACTATAACTCAAAGATCATCGATTTACAAATTAATTTTCTCATACTGCTGTTTTTTTTTGTTGCATATAAATATGTATAGGCGGTGAAGATGATTATATGAGTTATTTTTCATATGTCAGATGTGGTGCAGCCCTTACACGTTATGTGCACAGTTTTGTTTTTTGCAACTGCATTTAATTACACAATTAGGTAAACAACTTTGGCCGAGTAATTTAGATAACTAAACGATAAAAGCTCTAAAGTTTATGATTGAAGGTAACAAACTTTGAAAATATTGATCTGAGTTGGTAATCGGTCTAAATTACATGGCTGCTCACATGTTGGTAACTTATGACCATGTGAGTTTTTTTCTTTTTTCTTTATAAAGTGGTGCTGACATGGTGCTGATTTGGCACCTGAATATGAAAACGAAAAGGCTTTTCAGGCTTAAAAGTCACACCAAAGTTGTGTGCCCATTTGTGCAGTTAGCCGTTCTGAACCACTGGTTTTCTAATTGAGTAGTTAATATTGAGATGCTTGAGTTTGCGAAATATGTTTACAGTACTTTGGGGAGACCTTTCTAATGAAGTTGGTGATGCTAAAAAGCAAGATTTGAAAGCGGTAAAAGACGAACTTTCTAAAAATCAAACCAAAAGGTGGAAAGCAGTTGGCATGCTGAAGCACATATTTGCTTCCACTAAACTTCCATGGGAGCTAAAGAGAAATGCCATTGACTTTTTGTTTAGCATTATGGAAGGCGTTGTCCTTCCAAAGGACCATGATGAACCTTTGGACTCAGTTTACATACCTAGTCTCTATGCTTCTTTACAGGTACTCTTGCTTCTTTACATGTTATTATCTAAAGGTGGGAAAATACGCAGGTGGGTCGGTGTGTTAAACCGGTCCGAACCAGGTTGTGTTCCTTTTTTAGTTTCTTATATATAGTCTATGATTTCAAGAATCATATTATTTCAATTAGGGTGTGCATGAGTCAGTTTGGGTCGGTAGGTTTTCACAAAGGGTTTAGTTTGGTTTGGTTTTTTCGGTTTTGCCATTTGGGCTTGAAGCTTTTTAACCCAAAATATTGAGTTTGAACTTGAAACTTCGGGTCCAAATCTTTGTTAATTAATGGATTAATTGATCATTACACGTTGGGACCTAAAGTTTTTGGACTACAACATTTGTTAGTTTTTATAAATTACCTAACATTCATAAATTCGATAAGACTTTGGTTCGGTTTTGGTTATAAAAGTTGGTTCGGTTATTATCACCTGGCTCGATTTTTGGTACATGCAAAACCGAAACCAAAGCGGGAATTTGGTTTTTGAAAAAAACATAAATCCAAACCGTCGGTTGTGGTTGGATTCGGTTAGTTCGGGTCAGTTATGTTGGTCTCATGCACACCCCTAAATTTTCAATGATAATCTACAATGCATTAAAACTACACTTTGGATGATTTTCGACCCGTTTGACTTATCATTTAAGCTAAATGCTTTTTTAATCATTTGACCTGCTAAGATAATTTGTAAACTGAATTGGCCTATTCATTAGTAAATGGATCATCATTGCCACATGGCACATTCTACATATATTTACTAGTCAGCGCCTAAAAGTCTAAATAAAATGTTCAGGCTATTCAACTGGTGATTGTATATGCTTCAGATCCACTGTTACGGAAAAAAGCTTTTGTTACTTTCAAAATGGTAAGGATCTTCATCCTATTTTGTGTAGATGTAATAATATATTTTTGTTTAATTTTAAGTTTATCTATAACGGTAAGTTGATTGTGGGATGTTATATGTCACATATGGTTTATTTCAGAAACTATATACTTTATTTGGATTAATGGATTGTGATCTTTGACTTTTTTTACCCTTGGATGATATCAGGTGCTTGCAGATCTTCCATCTTCTTCAAGATTTGAAATTTTAATGGTTTTAACAAGAAACAATGAGTTATCATCAATGGTAAGCCCGAGCATGTTTTAACTGTTAAAGTTCCTTTTGGCAGTAGTTTAATATAGTGCAAGTATTGGGCAGATCGCAATTCTTTTAGATTGTGTAAAAGAAGAAATGCACAAGGAATATCCACAAAAGCCTTCAAAACAAAATGAATCTTCAAAAGCAGAAAATAACGGTTTGTCACCATTCTGGACTGATAAAGCTCTAGACTTTGTGGAGCTTGTTTTAAAACCACCACATGGAGGACCGCCTATTCTTCCTGAATTCACCGATGCGGTAACAATCCAACCCGCCCATTTAGCCACTCATAGTTAATGTTTGTATGTAAATGACACTTGATCATTTTCTGCAGGTGTTGTCTGCACTCAATCTCTATAGATTTATATTGATTACCGAGTCATCAGGTACCTGCATTTGTCCGTGCTTTTAAATGTATTGTTTAAAATGGGTACTGAATGTTGACTTGATATGATTCTTTGAACATTCAGTATCATCATTATTGTTGTGGTAATTAATTTAGGCAAATTGGAATAAATAATCCCACCTTTTGTGTATTGGCTGATAATAATACCACCTTTAAAAATCACTACCAATGGTTCCACCTTTCTAACTATTTTTGTCACAATGGTCCTTCGCTAAAAAATACTTAACGTCGTTAAGCTTTTTCCTAGTTTCAAATCGATGTTTTAGGGCTTTTGATCGGAAGAAGGATACGAGTCGACTGATGTAAAACTTATCTCAAAATGGTGATCCAAACGACGAAACAATGTTTCAATTCGGATGCTTGAATAGCCAATTAACAAAAATCAAGCCATTTGAATCACCATTTCAAGATAAGTTTTACATCAGTCGACTCGTATCGTTCTTCCGATCGAAAGCCTTAAAAGATCGGTTTGAAACTAGGGAAAAAACTTAATAACGTTAAATATTTTTTAATGGGGGACCATTGAGACAAAAATAGTTAAAGGTGGGACCGTTGGTAGTGATTTTTAAAGGTGAGATTATTATCGGTCAATACACAAAAGGTGGGATTATTTATTTCCAATTTTCCATTAATTTATTTGCATCTCTAATTCTTCTATAAATTATATGAAATTTGTTTTTGTTTGCAATTACGTAGGGAATACAAACTACAGTCGAGTGTTGTCTAAGAACAAGTTGCAGAAGGTGTACAAGGAATGGCTTGAACCTTTAAGAGCTTTGGTCTATGGCATTAAAGCGGAAAACCAGGAGGATAACGGTCAACCGGTTTTTGACACATTATGTGGTCTTAACCCTGTTGAGTTTGTTTTGTATCGAGCTCGTTGAAGAAAATCTCAAACATGCTATCTAGATACTGTTTGATGATATACAATCTGTTTTAAACAAAAGGTTGAAAAACTTATGTAATAGGTTTAGAGTAGAAGATCTACCAATGGAAATTATATTGAGTTTGTAAACAGGTTCCCTTGATCTCAACTCATTTTTACAATAGAAATATATATGATAGGTGATCCATCATGATTGTGATTTTGATTTATGAAATTATTTCAATTATAATTAACGAAACCTTTACCTAAAAAAATCCATGCCACCAAGAGTGTTTGATGACAACATAATACCACTTTTGTTAAGCTGTCGGTAGCTAATAAAGAAAAAAAAAGTAGCGTTGCAAGGTAACATCCGTCTGGAACATAAATAAACATAGATACCTTAAACTTTGATTTGATCTATGTTGGTAACACAAATAAACGTAGATACCTTAAACTTTGCTTTGATCTATGTTGGTGTCTTCTTTTATTTAACTCAACTATCATAACACATGTGTTAAATATTTAAATAAAAACATATGCTATCAATCCCAAAGTTCATATATCGGCCATCACACCCATTGGGTATCCATAATATGAATCAGATTCAATTTATTTTGGCATAAAAGAAAATGCGCTCTTTTAAAGTTTTTAAAATTACATCACGATTATCACTCCAAAGATACCCCCATTCATTGCGTATCGAGACCAACTGCCAGAAGCAGTTGGTTTGTGTTTTGAACATCGTTTTTGGCTCGTTTAATCCAATTTTTGGTATTGTTTCACGAATCTTCTTATATAGTTGATAAGTATGGATGTATAACTTAGGGCAAACGATTTCGTGATCATCAAGCTCATTCATCCCTTTATAACTCTCCATTAGTCTCTGCAAAACATTTACCCATCTCAAATAACTCTCAAAATGTGAAGACAATGCTTTTGCTTGGATACATAAAACTAAGCTTGGTGATGGAGCTTATAAACACTTGGAAAATTATAAAGACTTGTGGAAAATTATAGACCAATGTGGGGATATCTTCAAAAGTATTGCCTTCACATTGTTGGTTTTTTGTTAGCCAAATGTAATTTTGTGGGGTCTGAAAAATGAATTCAGTTAAAAATGAAGTCAGCCTTTTACGATTGTTTAGAAGAAAAAAATGAAAGTTGCCTTAAAATTCAAGATGAATTAGTCAAGAAGATCATGTTATATTTTGAACTTGTCGGGGATTTCTAGAAGCCCGTTGCTATTTGACAAAGAAAAAAAATGTTTTAGGTATTATATTTACATTTTTATTCATCAAATAATATATTATGACTAATTTTGTTTAATTTATTTCACCATATTTAATTTTTTAAAATTTTAACCTCAAACTTTATAAAACTTCATGTTTACCCTCAAAAGGTAAAATTTTTTTATTATTATTTTTTAATTTTAACTTCAAATTTTGTATTTTCTATTTTACCTTCCATGTTTTTATATAAACAAAATTTTTTAAAATCATTTACCGTTTAATATCTACATAATCATCCAATATTATAATAAAAAAACCATAAACATCATTCAATATCATAACATAATAAACAAATTATTACACAAAAAAACTAGGATAACATAAACATAGTTATTAAAAAACTAATGGATAATTCTACTGTTAAACATAATAATCCGTTAATAGTAGTAATTATTTATTTACAAAATCACTGCTAGCAACTACGCCATGAGAGGCCACTCCCACCGGTAGTGATCCGATAGTCGTGGGAGAACAGTCAATCCAGTGAAGATGTGCAATGAAAGAAAGTTGGGTTGTTGTCGTTGTCACTGTTACACTACACGTACCGCGCTCAACTTAAGTTCCATATTGACGGTGGAGGGGAATCAGTGGTTGTTAGGCGGTGGATCAATGGTGGTGAGGAGGTGGAGGCCAATAAAGATATAGATTATGGAGGTCGAGACGAAGGTTGACGGTGATGATGGAAGCCGACGATGAAGGAGGCAGAGGATAGGACGCATAGTGTGTGCACACGTAAACTAGAAGGGGATAAATGGGATACCATGTTTTTGAAATGGAAAAGACTATATTGCCCCTAAATTTAACTCCATTTAACGATTCTGTTAGCCCGAAGGACTCAGTATTAGGCGTTTTCAAACCACATGGACTCAAGTGTATTATTTTGACTTTTAGGAATATACCATGCCAACTAGTTATAACCAGATAGACATAAATAGAATAAATCTCTTATTTATTCGATAATAAGTTATTGCATTGTATATATGTTAAATAGCAACTTTATCCATACACACATTATTACTATTCATTTTTGTACAAGTATTTTTGTCTAATGTACTTCCTTTCTATGCATGAATTTTGGAAAACTTATATAAATAGCTTGACTTTTAGCATACCTGAGATGACTATTTTAGTCTACACTCAACTTTGATCGCTTTATAACTCCACGGAAGTTTATGGTCTATTTATTTGCATTTGTGATATGGAGATTTCATCTATGGTTCAATTGTTTCACACACACCATAGTTTTTCTTTTTTTTTCCCTTCTTATGGTAATAATATACGTTTGGGAGGAATGATGGGTTTCTGTTTGCAGGTTGAATTGTTAACATGAACACAACTTATATATTAATTCGTGTTGTACCACTGCAAACGCACATGATGTGTTTACATTTTGAGAGTTAGCACACACATGTGATTTAATGTTTTAAAATCTATTATTTAATTCGAATTCCTGTCATAACGTGCGGCTTTAAACACTAGTTTCTAAAAAATACTTGAATCAAGTGGCTGCACATTGAGAAAGTAAATTACTTTTATTCAATGTACTCAGTATATCTTATCAATAGTAAAGCTATGGTAGGGTCTGAGGAGGGTAAAGATGTAGACAACCTTACCTCTACCTCATAGGAATAGAGAGACTGCTTTCGATGAAACCCCCTGCTCGATATCACCATTCACTAGTGACTCTTAGAAATGGTGTGGTCACCCCTAAATAACCAATGACATTTTTTTGTCTTTTGTTTTTTTTTTTAATTTAATTCTAGTTAAACCACGACACGTGAGTTAACAAGTGAGTTTGTTAAAACCCCTCATTATCTACGTGACAACAACGAAACACTTTAACTAACTAGCAAACCCTAATACTTTTGATAAAGACTCTTACGTTATTAAAGGTATATTTTATCAGAACTAATTAAATTTCCTTTATAGGCTATACACCCCTTGACAGGTTATTAAATTATGAACCAATGACTATTGACTTGTCAAGAAGTCGATCCATTATTTTATTTTCCTTTTTTTTCCCTTTTTTTCTTCTTTGTTTTTTATTTAAGACGTTGCCTTCTCATAGTCTCATACTCCCACTCGTGAACGAACAATAAAAAAAATGTGTACTTTAGAAAAACGTGATAACATTTACATACTTACCTTAACCGGTGACGACGAGCACCGGCTAAACCCCACGCTCCTGGACTCCCTCTCGGGCGCCCTCCACCGAATCCGATCCGAATCCAAATCTCCGTGCGCGCTCATCACCACCGCGCACGGCAAATTCTTCAACGGCTACGACCTCGCGTGGTCCAAATCCGATCCACACCGCAGCATCCTCATGTCCTCCAAACTCCGCTCACTCATCCGCGACCTAATTTCCCTCCCGATGCCTACAATCGCCGCGGTCACCGGCCACGCCTCCGCCGGCGGATTCATCCTCGCGCAAGCTCACGATTACGTCATGATGCGTAACGATTGAGGACTTTGGTACATGAGTGAGATGGATATTAATGTCACACCCGGCCCTGAGCGGCGGAAACAGCCGGGCGCGCGCGAGTGGGGATTGATAATTAAGCACGGGTCATTGCAAACATTCAAAGATTTTTATTGCGCATGAAATGTTTAATACAAATACATTACATTGTTTAAAAATTACATAAAAACATCCAAGTATAAAAACTGTTGAAGATTTCCACGCCATATCCCCTTGCGCGGCGGGAACAACCACGCGCATCGAAGGGATAGAACTAAATTCTTCCAAAAAGCTAGTTTTAGATGTTCAGCGTGAGGTGCTCTAAGTGTGACTCCATGCGCTACCTAGTTATCTCCTGAAAGACACGTAAAAACATTTGAATCAGTATAAACTGAGTGAGTTCACAAGTTTTTGTAACTATATAAATCGTATTGCGTCATAGTCTTGATAAAATCATATTGAAACACATTTCTGATTTCATGTCTAAACATATACTTGATAATCCATATGAAAACATAGATCTGACACATATTTCTGATAAAAGTCGTTCCGCGGGCTACGCGCGATCATTACCGGAAGTGTGCTCGTCCATGCAAAGTGGCGCTGCCACTACGAGCTAAATAATATAATGTCGTCCCGCGGTTTACGCGTGGACATTTCTGAAAAACCGTGCTCGTCTATGCAAAGAGGCGCTGCCCCTACGAGCTAATCAATAATTCCGTCCCGCGGGTTACGCGCGGACGTTGTGCCGGAAAACAAGGCGCTCGTCCATGCAAAGAGGCGCGACCCCTACGAGCGGGCTCAAACCCATAGTACTGCCCCATGACCATACTAGGCACTCGTCCATGCAAAGAGGTGCGACCCCTACGAGTGGGTGGATCAAACCAGCAGTCCCTACCCTTAGAGTTCCAATGGTAAAGTGATCACTTACTCGAATTCTGGCGCACATACATCGTAAACCAAAGATAACCGTTTGCATTGCTCATCATGAAACATAACTTAAACACATAATCGCTTGCATAGCTTGCAAGTATACCATGATAAAACATTATTTAAGTACGTGTCCCTCGCCCCGAAAACAGTTTAAAAATAGTGAAAACAGTGAAAATAGGGGCTGTGAGACTCACCTGTGGTTCTTGTTAAGGGATTAATCGAGATTCGGGTTTTCTTGGTGTTGGCCTCGGAATCGAAGGTCTAGAATACGATTAAATAACAAGAAGTATATATATTAAGATCAAGAAATAGGAGAATATAAGGGTTGGAAAGTAGATCTCAAGGTTATATTCTCGGCTTACCTAGTAACAGGATCGGAAATGAAAACAACGGATGCTTGGGAGAGGATTAGTGCAAGTTTGCAGTTCTTTGAAGTGTGTTTTGGGTGATAATTTAGGTTACATATTTATAGACAAACTCAAGGGAACACAATCCCTTGCTTTAGTGGATTGTAATCTTTTTATATCTAGGGGTAATGATGATAAAGTATGGAAATTATTATTATTTATTTAAAAGTGGAGTAGTGGATAAAAGATTTTGATTTTGATTTGGTCAGGACATGCAGGTCTGGGGTTGGTGAGAATAGGGTGGCTGACAGTTGACTTTTCGTGTTACAGTGAGCTTTTTCAGGTACTTTTGTCAGTGTACAGTAAAAAAAATGGAAAATCTCTGAAACACGCTACTGTTTCCTTTTGGGCGGGAGTAATCTCCTTACGTCTGGAGAATGGACTAAGTGTTCCGTGCGTATCACTTTGTGCGCATAGCTTTCTGCGTGAAGGACATTTCTTTGCTGCGGGTAGGTGCGTAACCTTCTCGCAGTTAGGGACATTGAGTTTCATTTGTAGATTCTCCAGGTGGTCTTGGTAATTCAACATAGTGATCAGTTATGTTGAAGTCAATTCCATCTTGGAGCTTCAGACAAACTAGCTCTCAATGTTCCCGCCATGCGGGGAGGTTAGTTCCCTTCCGCACGCGCATAAACGGTTTAGGATGCACCCGCCTTAGCATCATGCGGGATGGTCAACCCATTAGACAACATAACGTTAAGGTACATGAAAACATAAAGCCAAAACATTCGCGCATGGCGCATATAACATATGCCCACGCTGGTTCTTAACATGGCGCGCTCGCGCAGGGCGCACATAATATGCCCGCGCTGACTAACATGGCGCGCTCGCGCAGGGCGCACATAACAAATGCACGCGCTGATTAACATGGCGCGCTCGCGCAGGGCGCACCATAACAAATGCACGCGCTGATTCTAATATGGCGCGCTCAGCAGCAAGGCGCATATAACATAATTACCTAATATTTAGGTTGATTACTTGGTTTAAGGGATTGGGAATTTACCGGGTGTCACATTCTCTCCCTGTTAAGCGAATTTCGTCCCGAAATTTAGGAGACGTTGCTGGCAGAAGCCATGCTCTGAAAGAGGTGTGGGTATTTCATGCGCATCTGGTCTTCTCTTTCCAAGTGAATTCAGGCCCACGCCTCGAGTTCCATTGAACCTTTACTAACTTGATTCTGCTTCTGCGTAACTTTTGTTCTTTCCAATCGGTTACGGCTATAGGCTCTTCTACGAAGTGCAGCTGTTTGTCGATGTGAACCTCTTCCAACGGTAAAATCAACGTTTCATCAGATAAACACTTTTGAGGTTGGACACATGAAACGTATCATGAACTCCACTGAGTTCGGCGGGTAAACGGAGTTTATAAGCAACCGGACCGATCCTTTCCAGGATCTCAAATGGTCCGATGAAGCGCGGATTCAACTTTCCTCGCTTGCCGAAACGGGGGACTCCTTTCCATGGAGAGACTTTCAAAAGTACTTTATCCCCTACTTGAAATTCCAATGGTTTCCTTCGCACATCTGCGTAGCTCTTCTGTCTATTGCGCGATGTCTTAAGGCGATCCCTTATCTGAAAAATCTTGTCTGTTGTTTCTTGGATCAATTCTGGACCAGTCATTTGCTTGTCACCCACTTCAGCCCAGCACAGTGGGGATCTACACTTGCGCCATACAAAGCTTCGAACGGCGCAGCCTTGATGCTTGTGTGATAACTGTTGTTGTAAGAAAATTCAACCAATGGGAGATGAGTATCCCAGCTACCACCGAAATCGATTGCGCACGCGCGCAGCATA